>NW_010509781.1:0-202 GCF_000687285.1 Phaethon lepturus
GGCAGCTCTCCAGCCACTCCTCCCCAAGCACTGAATCAGGTTGTTGTGACCCAAGTGCAGGACCCCGCACTTGGCCTTATTAAAAGTCGTACAGTTGACCTCAGCCCATCGCTCCAGCCTGTCCAGATCCCTCTGCAGAGCCCTCCTACCCTCCAGCAGATCAACACTCCCACCCAGCTTGGTGTCATCTGCAAACTTACTG
>NW_010509781.1:765-19991 GCF_000687285.1 Phaethon lepturus
TGGGCCCTCCCCGGTGAACCAGGCCTGCTGATAAATGATGGAGAGTGGCTTGGCAAGCTCCTCCGCCAGCTCTCTCAGTACTCTTCTGTGGATCCTATCAGGCCCCATAGACTTGTGGGTGTCCAGGTGGCTTAACAGGTCCTTAACTGTTTCCTGCTGGATTATGAGGAGTTTATTGTGCTCTCCATCCCTGTCTTCCAGCTCAGGGGGATGAATACCCTGCGGATACCTGGTCTGGCTATTAAAGAATGAGACAAAGAAGGCATTAAGTACCTCAGCCTTGTCCTTGTCCTTGGAGACAATGTTCCCTGCCATATCCAGTAGGGGTTGAAGATTTTCTTTGCCTCTCTTTTTGTTGTTAATGTATTTTTAAAAGCATTATTTGTTATCCTTTACAACTGTGGCCAGATTGAGTTCTAGCTGGGCTTTTGCCTTTTTGTCTCTGCTTGACGTGACAAGATTCTTGTACTCTTCTTGAGTTGTCTTCCCCTTCTTCCAAAGGTGATAAACTCTCCTCTTTTCTCTGAGTCCCAGCAAAAGCTCCCTCTTCAGCCAGGCCAGTCATCTTCCCCACCAGCTCGTCTTACAGCACATGGGGACTGCCTGCTCCTGCGCCTTTAAGATTTCCTTCTTGAAGACTGTCCAGCCTTCCTGGACCTTTTTGCTTGACCTGAACTGGCTGAAGTCTGCCCTCCGGAAGTCCATGGTAGCAGTTTTGCTGACCCCTCTCCTTACTTCACTCAGAATTGAGAATTCTGTCATGTCATGGTCACTAAGACCAAGACGGCTTCCAACCATCACATCTCCCACCAGTCCTTCTCTGTTTGCAAACAGCAGGTCAAGCAAGGCACCTCCCCTGGTGGACTCACTTACCAGCTGCATCAGGAAGTTCTCTTCCACACTCGCCAGGAACCTCCTAGACTGTTTCCTCTCTGCTGTGTTATACTTCCAGCAGATGTTCGGTAATTTGAAGTCCCCCACAAGAACAAGGGGTAGCGATTGCGAGACTTCTGCCAGTCACTTATATAATATTTCATCCGCCTCTTCATCCTGGTTAGGTGGTCTATAACAGACTCTAGCAGGATATCTGCCTCGTTGGCCTTCCCCCTCATCCTTACCCATAAGCACTCGACTTGGTCTTCACAATCATTGATTTCTATACAATCAAAACACTCCCTAACATACAGAGCCACCCCACCGCCTCTCCTTCCATGCCTGTCCCTTCAGAAGAGCTTATAGCCATCCATTGCAGCATTCCAGTCATGAGAGTCATCCCACCATGTTTCTGTGACGGTGACTAAGTCATAGCTGTCCCATTGCACAATGGCTTCCAGCTCCTCCTGTTTGGTGCCCATGCTGTGTGCATTGGTATAGATGCATTTGAGCTGGGCCATCGATTTCACCCCCAACTCCAGCGTGCCACCCCTAGGCTCATCTCTAGTGAGCCTGGTTTTATCCCCTGTTGTATTATTTCTATGGATATTTATGAAACTAGTTTATCCTAAAGTACTGTAATGTAAGTAATTGGGATTTTTAACTTAAGTGGGTTTGACTCTCTTCAATTTGAATATACATATTCTTTGTTAATGTCATTGTCTAAGTTATTCCCTCTTGTCTAAGAGTTTGCTGTTATCCAAAGTGAGTCAAGCATTATAGGAATTAATGAAAATTCTAACGAGCTCTGATGGTGCAACTTGAGAAGTGAATCTTGGGTTTTAGTGAAAAGAGAAGATTGAGAGAGGGTACACTGTGCTTCAAACTTCTACAAGTGATCTGTGAGGGAAGAGAGTACAGACACTGAACTGATGATCCTCATTTAAGGAGTCATTTGGTCTTGCGTGCACAGGCATTGCAGACCTTTCCCAATCTCTTCTTCCTTTCCTTTGAAAATTAAGAAAATTATTCCACACAATAGGCTTTTTTTTAAGGTTTGGTGTTTTAAAAGTAATTTATTACAGCAGATTCTAAAGACGGACTCTTAATTGCTGATAGAATGTTTCATCTTGTTCTGTCTTGAAGGTTTGAGATTCTTTTAATTGTTTATTGTTAATACCACATGGGAATTTCAGAATTAACATCATCTTTATGTTGCTGTGTCTTCCTGAGAGCTGCATCTGTTTTTGTTGGACCATGTTCTTGAATGAAAACAAATTTCAGTTTCAAGGGCCCATTTTATGGACTGTAATATGGGAATTTATTTTGCAGCTTATCGAGACTCTGAAAACTGTAAACTCACTGGTTTTATTAAATACCATCCTTAGAAATAAACCTGTTCAATTACATGAATAAGAATTTTTAATGCATCAGTCTAAAGTAGTGTAAACCAACAGACAGTGTTTCATCCTCACACAAGCAGTGCAGAAACAGGGTTTGTATGTAGAACATAGAAAGCTAACTACAGTATCCCAGCTCTAGATGTCACTGTAGACATTGTTTTGGAAGGAAGTAGACTAAATGACCACTTTACAAGTTATCCGAATGGATGACAGTGAATTAACAAAAATCATAAGGTTGATATAGTCACACAACATTTTTTCTCTTTTACGCTTTCTGTGAATGTTATTTGTTAAGAACTGCAAAATGTTTGATCATTATCTGATGCACAGGAAAATTTACACCTTATAGTCCCTGTAAGAATTAGGTGTCTTTTAGCTATTTTTGTGTTCCCCTAGCTCTCGACTGATTAGGAGGGGTTAGACAGGAATACCTCAGTTTGCTGTAGTCTGGTGCTGTAAGCTTCACTTGACTTGTGTAAGTGACAAGATCTACTAAAGCTTCTGGACCACTACGACTGCAGCCTATGACAAACTCCTGTATGCTCTGGATTCACTTCCGATGACAGAATCAAAACATGAAAACTTTCACAAGATGGCCTGTAGTTGTCTTAATTTCCTTCACTGCTCTGTGAGACCAGACGTTTCTTGAGCCTTTGTATATCATTTGAATCGCTTCAACATTGCTTAAAGGCTTTATAATCAGTGACATTTGCACCTTTGCTTCACCTTAAGTTAATGTGATCCTGCATTCATTCACTGCTTGGAAATTGGATTGTATGATAAGGAAAGTAGAAAATGCTAATGCAGCAAGGTGGAAAACTCAAGACAGCTGTTCATCAGAAATGTGAATGCCAAGAACTTTTTCTCTTGCCACGACATTTATTCCTATTCTGCCAATCTAGTGATACAGGACTCAGCCACTCATTTCATTCTTTCAGAACCTTTTTGTGTTAGAAATACCCAGAAGATGGCTACCGAAAGTAGCAACATTGAAATGAGGTCTTTTCCAATGTTATTACACAGTAGTTCGTATGCAGAATTAACTTTATGTAAGAGAACAAAAAAAGGGAAATGGGAGTAATGCAGGTCTGAAATGAGATGCCGGTCTTTTTCCATAAAATCCTTTCTAGACTTTGAGTACCATTTGTCACTTAAGTCAGCCACTTTCTCTTGAGCTGTCAGTATTAGACAACAATGAAAGTATCATGTTAATATAGTCATTAAAAAGTGATGAGTGGAAGAGGACTTTTAAAACAGGACAAAGAAATAGGATAAAAATGGCTTATCTCTTTCTTCTAAATCTCCACTTCACTATAGTCTGTCTTGCAAAATAATGTTTTCTCTTACTTCACCTTCAGGAATAAGAAAGTAACAAATTGGGTTAACTCTGCATTAAAGTGTTTTTTCTCTTAACATAAGTACAACTGAAGGTAGTTCCTTTGTATATGACAACACATTTATTACAGGAGATAAGGCATACCATGAGATTTAATGGAATGAAAAACAAGTAACCAAAATGTGCTCTGTAGCTGTAGTCTTTCTTTAAGACAAAATTTAATAATATGCCTCTGCAACTCCTGACTGCGAAGGATACCACAGATCATTGAACTTCCTTAAGATCTGTGCAATAGAATTATTTTCATAATTATGATTTTAAAAGCTGAAAGTGGTGGGTTTGTTATAAATAGGTGAACTTGAATATTTCCAATCCGTATGGCAGTTAGTGTGGTGAAGAGTACCTAAAGCAGCATTGCACATTTAGCACAGTCTCATTTGGTCAGCATTCAGTATTTTGAGTTGGTATATTCTCAGTGTGTGGGAAAAGTTGCCTTATCTTGTCTTGACAGTTTCACTGAGTTACCTGTTGGTGAGAAGATAGACTAACATTGATCTTGGTAGAAGACTTTTGTGTTAGTTATTGAAAGTAGAATGTGATTCAGCTCAAGAAATATACTGTTTAAGCATTGTATAAGTTATGAAGCAGGACAGTGTTCTATAAAAAGTGCATTTCTTCAGTGTTTATTGCAGATTTTTTCACGTGTCCATTTTTACAATAACTTCAATTGAATTTTTTTAATCAATAAAACATCAAGAGGTTTTACAATCTTCTGTTATCCTATATTGTAATGCTTATGTAGTATTTTATTTTATACAGTTGCCAAAATCTTGTTATACCTTTTAATAGATATAGGTTTATCTCAGTAGGTATGAATGCTTGTTTCCAAGATGTGATCATCTAAATAGATAAATCTGCTAAAGCAAAAATGTCATGGATTCTGCCTTCTCTGCTGTTAAGATTCAGTTCAGTATTTCTGTGACTGGAAGTAAAAACTTCTTCCAGAGATTATGTCTCAGTGTTATGCACTGTGTTGTGTGTCATATATGAATTTCAGTTGGTCCAGGTGACTTGAGACTTCATCTGTGAATAGATACTGGGTGTTGATTTATGTGCTATACAGAACTTAATTAACCATATGAATTCTGAGAGTGCACTCAGTTACCACTTCTGTCTTTCATTGCCTAAACTACTCGTAGTTAGTGTAGTTAGGCACTTCAGATTTTGCCAGTAGAGTTCAAGACTCTTATACTTCTGCTTTTTAGGTATATCTAGAAAGTGAGTAAGGCTTGTACATGTGCGTTTATGTACGCTTATGTAAGCGTATATTCAACTATATAAAAAATAACTGGAATACAAATGTTCTTTAAGACCATCTTCTCTTTCCAATCTTTGAATACCCAAAACAAGAAATATGTTGCATGTTACTTTCCTTCTATTCTTTTCAGTTTGGTGTGGAACCTGCTTTATGCTATTACTGACTGGGGACAGTCAGTAATAACTGGTGCTTTTTATGTATTTTCTAGACATTATATCCTTGAGATCCAGTAGCAACTGCTTGATGAGGATTTTGTTACATATTAAATTGTTAAAAGGTTATTAAGACTGCAAAATCAATAGCAGAGGTATAATTAAAGTGTCCTATCTGGCCATGTTTTTCTGAGGAGCATATTCAATGCAGAAGTTAAGAGGTTCCAAGAATAAAGCTTTCAGTAATTTTTCCTCAATGTTTCTTCAGGCAGTACTTTTTTCCCCCTGTTTATGTCCACTCCTGTGCATATGCTTCCTATCTCAGTCCCTATTTCTTGTTTTGTCCTGCTCTTTTCCTAGTGCACTGTTAGCTGGCTGCTGGGTGTTCAGAAGCAGTTTTACTGAGAAGTATATTTGTGCTGCTTGGCCTACTTAGAGCTCAACATCTACATGCTTTCTGATCAGGAAGTTTATATACTCCAGTCATTTGCCAAGCCAGTCAGAAAACATGTATCTTCTGATCGATGAGCTGGCCATCCATGCAGCACATTTGAACAGGTAAACCAGAAACTTGCAGTCTTTTAAACTGCTTTGCAAACCATGTGCTGTGCATATTTGCCTTAGGATTTTGTGTTCCCTGCTATGGAAATGAACTTTTTTATTTTTATTATACAATTCACAAGTCACCTGCTAACTTCTAAGTTGGCACCAGGGTGTCTAAGCAGTGCAAGAAGTTTAGCACATGAGCTGTGTTTTGCTGAAGTATGTCTCTGTCTCTCCCTCATGCTTTTCTGTTTTGGGGGATTTTTCCTCCATTAACTTTTCTGTCAAATGCTAGACCAATGTATTATTCATTTTGTAGTTTCTCAAATTGCCTGTACTGCATGAAAGCTTTTCCACTGTTTAAAATAAGAAAAACTTTGATGCAATTCAAAAATTTAAAGGAGACATCATCTTAAACAGACTACACAGGAAAAAAGTAAAGTATATATAATTTTTTTGGTATTATGCAGAAATGGTGGAATCAGATCTTGCTAAGAGTCTATCACAAAGTTATATTTGATTAGTAGTTTCCAAAGTTTCATCTGTTTTCTTGCCTTTTTCATAAATGCAGCACTGGGGAACAAGTGGTTGTGACTAGAAAAGTAGAGAAAGAATGACTTAAGCCTATGCTACCATAAAAAACTGTATCAAGAAAAACATCCACAGGCAGGCACAGTTGCATCCCTTATAAAATGTGCTTAAGGAAGGACAGAGGCAGTGGGTCGTCAGGTTGGGCCTGTGCAAATTATAAGAACACATTGGTAGTAAACAGCTTTTCGCTGACAGACTTAATGGCTGCTGATCTAAAACCAGTCATCTAAGCAGCGCTGTGCCGTCTGGGGGACTTAAACTGCTCAGTTCGGTCTATAGTTACTTCGCCATTGTGTTGTGCAGTCGAACACTCACCCACACAAACCTGCTTCCCATGCTCAAGGACTGTGTTTGCAGAGAAAATTTCCTACAGCACTTTGTAGAATTGGACCCTGAAGCTGCCCACATAAGGTTTTTCCATAGGGCGTATGCTACACATCACATGGGAATCCAGTGAAAGAAGTAATCACTAAATTCTGTTATCACGGGTAACATTGTATATTACCTATGATTTTCTGTCTTTTCACTTGCATCTTTATTTAACTTCTGCAGAACACCAAGCAGCTATCAGATGGTATGAATTCTTGGGGTCCCTCTTAGAGAAAACCTAATATTTTGTGTCTACTGTGACTTTGGTTGGTTTAGTGTACCTGTCATGGAACTCAGTAGTAGGGTTGGGAAGACAGAATTGCTCGCTACTTTTTATTGTGAAGTTTTGGATGAGTGATAGGATTTCTCAGAATACATAGTATTTTATAGCACTTTTTACACTCCCTAAATTCCTCTTGATCTCAGTTGCAGAGAAGATTGTACAAGGGAAGAGACCATTATGTAATCTTAAGTGTCTTCTACGGAAATGATTCAAAATAATTGAAATCTCTACTTAAGTCATCATGGTATTCTAACTTCTACAGTTAAACTTCTACATTTAAAACCAAACAAACAAAAAAAAAAAAACCCCACAACAAAAACAAAAACACACACAACAAAACCCCAACCACAAAACCTCCTGTTTTGCACTGCTGTCATACTGTTCATGATTATTAAATGTTTATCACTGAATATATTTTGTATACTAATAAAAAATAAGCATTTATGCCTTCCTAATTAAACTACAGAATTTACCTCAGAAGATTAGACTAGGAATATGGAAATTCCAACGATTTGTTTTGCTGTTTGGGTTTTGTTGTGGTTTTTTTTTTTTCTTTTTTTTTTAATCCTAAGTAGTACCAGAGGTTAGAAATAACTGTATGCATTTCATCCATTCATAAGCACACAAAGACTGCCTCAGGTGTTGAAACATGTGGATAAGACTGTGAGAAAAATGATTCGTGCCCAAGCTGCAGAGCACGTATAAAACCCATTCTTCTCAAACGCTAAGTAAAATCCTAGGCCTCCAGAGTTTCTCTTCATCTGTGGATACTAAAAAAACCACAACAAAAACAAAAACACACACAACAAAACCCCAACCACAAAACCTCCTGTTTTGCACTGCTGTCATACTGTTAATGATCATTAAATGTTTATCACTGAATATATTTTGTATACTAGTAAATAATAAGCATTTATGCCTTCCTAATTAAACTACAGAATTTACCTCAAAAGATTAGACTAGGAATATGGAAATTCCAACGATTTGTTTTGCTGTTTGGGTTTTGTTGTGGTTTTTTTTTTTTCCTTTTTTTTTAATCCTAAGTAGTACCAGAGGTTAGAAATAACTGTATGCATTTCATCCATTCATAAGCACACAAAGACTGCCTCAGGTGTTGAACAGGACATGTGGATAAGACTGTGAGAAAAATGATTCGTGCCCAAGCTGCAGAGCACGTATAAAACCCATTCTTCTCAAACGCTAAGTAAGATCCTAGGCCTCCAGAGTTTCTCTTCATCTGTGGATACTCCACCCCTGCAGGTTATCCATCACCTTCAAAACTTTCTCTTCAGGGTCACCCAGCAGATGTAGTTCAGTAGCACTGTGGCCATGACAAGGAAATGTCAGAGCAGGGTGATAAATTAGTTAAATCTTAAATCTGAGATTTCTGCTATTTTAGTACAAAGCTGTAGTAAATCTTTTTCTGTGAAGGCTAGAATTTTAAAAGTGCATCATTTCTTAACACATAGTTTTTTACTCCTAAAAATAGTTAGTATAGCAAAACCCTAATATGATGGACATAGCTAAAGTAAGTAATGGCATTTTTCAGAAACTTTAGAATAAGATGCCATCAAGAACTTTTCTTTATGCACTGAATAGTTTTAGTATCTCATGATGCATTCCCCATTAAAAAAAAAAGTAATCAACCTTCTACCTAAATACTCCTGAACAAAAAATACTTCTTAATCTTGAATGTGTTTTATAGCTCTCTGTGCCTGCTTCCTTAAGCCTTTAATGCATGGTTTAGCCACTCCAGAGAAAATGTATGTGCTTTGTTCAGCCTTTTTTATAAAGGAAACTTGTGTCCAAAAAGAGAACTGGGTCCTCAATTTCAGCCTAGTTTCTGCCTTCTTTCTTGTCTATTTAGGTAGAAAACACTGTCCATATGTCAAACATAAAATGTGCAATGTATCCATCACTTGGATTCATTTGGATGTACATGTTGGATTTATATGGCTAATGTTGATGTAGTAAGCAAGATCATCTGAAAAAAAGTATGAGTAATATGTTATAATTTTATTTCAATATTTACCATTTCATATCAAAGTCTGGTTAAAGGTCGTTAAAATGGGTTTATTTTATAGTCTACTAAAATCTTTCCATATTCCTTCACATTTCGGGAGTCTCTTCAGTGAACGTACCAGCTTTACGTTTGTGGTGTTCTGGTGTGGATTTTGTAAACAGGCCATACAGACTTTTCTTAAATGTTTGATCTAGCAGAAGGGTTATGACTGGATCTAAACTACTCTTAGCAGCAGCAAGACAAGTAAGGAAATTTTTAATTTCCACTAGATAGTTTAACCTTGGACAGTCATTATTTGTAAGCAGTACATAAAAAATTGGCCTAAAAATATGATATGGAAGAAAGCAGACAGTTAATATCATCTGTATGACAAGAATGTTTCTTTTCACTGTTCTGTAAATTAGGTGTTTTTCTCCAATACAGGTATTTTTTTGTATTTTACTCAGATGTCTGGTAAGAGAATAGTATGACAACAAAACAGTCATAAAAGATACAAAAAAACATGCAGTGGCAAGAGAAGCTGCAATCATTGCAGTAAATTCACCAGCTTCTACCCTGATGTTGTAGCAGCTATGAAATCCTTCTGGAGCCCTTGCCTGGACATTATATGTTATAGCTGTTACGGTTATGCAGAGCACAGTAAGCCATATAATGATGCACAAATATTTAGCAAATTTTGGCTGACGAAACTTTTCAAGTACACATCTGTAAAAGTTTTCATTAACTGCTTGAGAACATTGTGTGTCACTATTTTTCTTCAGTGTTGCATACTGACTTAGAGCAGTTGAACATAAAATTATAATCGTAACATACATACTGACGTGCATAATGAGAGTCCCAAGGTGATTTGCTATTCTACATGCGACAGAGTCGTAAGTCCATTGGTACCCTCTTGCAAAATACGCAGCCAGAAAAGGCATAGTGCTACATACAAGTAAATTTGCAGTTACAAGGTTTACCAGGTAAATGTATTGTGTTCTTTTTGTGGGTGCTCGCCTTGAAAGTAGCCAGGCAGAGAGAATATTTCCAAAACTTCCAGCAGGAAATAGGAAAGAGTAGATGACTGGTAGAGCTACAGTAGTAGCTAATGATGGCTGAAGAAGGCATGTTGAATTTCTCATTTATGCCGGTATTTCTTGAATGAATGGTCAGAGCTGAAACACAATTAAAAGAATTATTCTTCTGTAATGTGCATCTAACATCTTTTATATTTTTTGCTCTTATTTTAACTGTTCCTTTTTCTCCCCTACTTTTCAGTGTTACTAACTGCTGTTTGTCTTCTGGGGCTATCATCTTGAGTTTGCACGAGGTTACTGCTTGGGTGTTCTCTTCCACTGAGATTTTGTGAAGGAAAGTCATCTGGTGTTAAACCCCAAAGATTTTACATGCATAGAATGAAATAAAATAAATGAGGAAACAGAAGATTCAAGCTAGGGTCTGACAATAACTTGTGTGGTCTTGGTTTATTTCTCAATCTTTTGGAAAATCTGTAACCTACTTCGGAAACCACCTCTAGACTATTTTAGATTAAATAAGCAAAGCAAGTGCAAAGTATTACTTTAATTGCCGAAATGCAGAGGAGTACCCTGTACCTCCATATAAGTACAAACTAAACTGTGCATGATGCAGGAATCTGGGTAGATGCATTTATTTTGTACTGATGTCTGTATCTAATGTTAGTTTGTTCAGAGCTCTAATCTTAGATGTACTTTTTGCATAAACAATTCAATCTGTATTTTTAAACATACAAAATGGTTGTTGAAAACTGCAATATATTTATATTTTCCAAGTTCAGTTTTCAATCTTTTCTCAATTTCCAGGCTGCAAACAGGAACCAAAGTTCTATACAATGACTGGCATTTCAGCTTACTAAATTGTAGTGAAGAGAGATTTTCTTGTATGGATACTACTTTAGTGAAGTGTATCCTAGCTAGGTTTTGTTCCATATAAAACCATATGGAAAAAAAATAACAGATTTCAAACTTACAGACTGGTAATAATTTCTTTTTAGACAGCTGTAAGCAAATGAACTGAGATGCCAAAGAGGGTTCTATGATAAAAAGCCCAGACACCAAGTTGATTAGATAGCAAAAAGTTGTAAAAGTCATATTTAAAAATTATGCTTTGACATCTTGCAAATTAAACTTTTATAGCTGTTGCATTTCAGTGTACATTAAGTCCCTTATGGATTGTTGAACCAAAATGTATTAAATTCTTTTATTACAATGAGTTACATTCACAAAGTAATTGTTTAATTCAGTCATTTAGAAGTCTAATGATCATTTTTGTGTCAATGCCTAAACAACAAAGTAGTAGTTTTAAGCTTACCTATGCAAGCTGCAGTCACCTTTCTTTGCAGAGAGGAAATTTTTCTGTCTGATGTCCTTTTTATCTCCACTGCTCCAATGAAAAGGATGATAACTGAATCTGGAAAGCACAGTTAAGAACAATATCTCTCTGACATAAGCAGGTTTTCAAAATGTACACTTTTCTTTTACAGTCTCAAAAGGCAGCTAGGCATTTAAAGTTCAGGCAAGATGATGTTGTCTATGCAAAAAAGACTTCAAAATTACATCAGGATGCAGCTCCATTAGAGAAATAAAAAGAATAAGATAGTGTGGAAGAGTGATTGTAACAGTCCTTTGGTCAGGCAGGTATGGCACAGAAGCACCTTACAATCCTTTATATAGTGCTTTCCTCTTTGCGGGCTGGAGGGATTGTTACTGTCGTTCTCTTTAGGACTGCCTCCTTTCCAGAATGGGGGTGGGGGAGAAAGTTGCTATTTTATGCATGAAAACTTGTATTTTCAATGACATTAAACTGTTCTTCAGCTCCAAGAGCTATCACAAAGCTGACTATCTATTCCTGAAGCCTGCATTCAGTAATACTGTATCCATGTCTGTCCTCATACGAGTGACCAAATAAACACATCTCCTATGTCTAGTCAGGTGATGCATGGTGTAGAAGCAATTTACAGCTGATGTGTTCTAGGCATCAGTTAGGGAAAACCAACTCTGTTTCTGAGAAATACAGTATCTTACACAAACCATGCAGAATGGTTTGTACACACATGCACAGGACAGTTTCATTCCTCCACAGGAAAGGTTTGATCACAGATCAGTCAAACTCTGTTTAGCTCTGCAAAGCTTGAGACCTTTGAATTTGCTTCTGTCTGATGCATCTGCGGTTGTCAGATACGGCTTTTCAACAGCTATAAATAGTTCCTTTATGAGAACCATATAAAAACTTCTGCAATTTTGGCAAGGTTCTTGTTTTGTTAGTTTTGCTTTATGTTTAAACATACACTGTGAGAATCCACCTCAGTTATCTACTACCATTTTTATTGTTCAGTCTCATTATTTATTTTATTTTTTTTTCCCTACTAAAATGGTGGACATGTATGCTGGCCTCCTATTTAGACTACATAGTTGATCTCATTTAAGATTAAATTTAAGTGAGGGAAACTTGCTCTGGAGTATTAGTAATTAGTCTGTAATGCTGTAATTAGTTTGCATGTACTTTAATTTTTGTTCCTGTTAGATTTAGTTATACTTTGTTTTCTTTTTTCCACTTTTGAATGTATAGTTATATTAAAATTTGTTCTAACAGAGAGAGTCTTGTATTAATTAAATATTTAATAGTCTCCTAAGTAGTCTTAGAAGTCTTTGTTACTGTGGTGTTCCTTCCAGGTTTAGACGCAAGAATGCATATCCTGAAAATTTGCTAAGAGGAGACATGACAAAAAAAGGTGTGAGCAATTCCAGTTAGCAGGGAATTATTTTAATTATTATTATTCAGTTGGTTATTAACTGTAGCCTGTAGTGTTTATAATTTGATGACCATAACTCTTGCTGTAGGAAGATATAATGCTACATTTTTTTCTGAATTATTGTAGGATAATAGATTATTATAGTGAATTACAGTCTATCAGACTTCATTTTAGAACTGATTAGTGAGATGAGTAACAAAAGAAGGGGATATTATAAGTTTAAAAAAAAACCAACAAAAAACAACCCCAGAAATACAGTTACAGTTGGTTCTTAGCTTCGTTATTCTTTTAGTGGACTATTTTCGTTCACCTAAATTATAAATGGCATATTTTATCTAAGATATATTTGATTATATTCAAATGGTACAAGTGCATCTTTTATGCGATTCGCTCTTAAGTTCTTCATAATGATCTTCCGTGCATTCTTCACCTCAATTATTTATATTTTCTGTACTCTTAAACCATGATAGTTTTCTAATTTATACATGTTACTAGAGTTTATGTGCCAGTAAGCAGCATATGTTGCATTTTGCCATTGTATGCACAAAACCAAGGAAATTCTCAGTGCTGAAAGGTACTTCAATCAGCCATTTATAACCCATACCTAGCATGTTATGTGACATAATCATATATGACAGTGATCCGTTTGCAGGCTGCCTGGCCACTTCCTCTCCCCTCTGCCTGCTTGAGATGATAGAGGACAGCCCAGTCAACCTCCCGTCTCCTTGTGCCTGTCACAAACCAAATGGAGAACTGGACTGTTCCTGCTGCACCACAGAGTATATAATGTGTTGGCAGCACTTGCTTCTTGTAGGATGGAAGAAGGCAGCAGCTCACATACTTCTGGCTCCTGTAGCAGTCCTGGCTCTCTCTGCGCTGTGGAAGGCCCAAGAGATGCACTCAGTCTCTGTGTCTTGAAGGATAGAAGGCAGCTACTGAAGATAGGGCACAGAAAAGTGTGCAACCCTGGATATGTCTACTGAGTAATATGATGAATCATAATAAATGTATAGCATGCACCAAATGTGCAGCAGCCTTTCACCTGAGATTTAATTTCATGTATTTGGTATTTGATCTACTGTATAGCATTTAATACCAAGATAGATAAGTCTCTAAGATGCACTAGCCACTACTCAAGTGCAATCCATATTTTGTCTCCAAAAAAAAATCATTTGCCAAGTAGCTTGCCTAGAATTTGACTCTGGTACTTAGTTTTGTTGGGGATTTTTTTCCTTAAACATTAAAATTGAAAGTTTTGACTGCATAAACTCTTAAGACAGATGGATTACACGATCACCATGTTCTGTTGGACATCTGTATCAGGAGAGTTGTTGCAGAGCACCATTGTTCCTCTCTGCCTGCTCATCAGCTTTCTGAGCAGGGGTGACCCAGTGTGCACACAGCTCTTCTCCTGACTTGATATAATGAGGATTTTAGCTGTAGTCAGTATATGTATTTAATATTGTAAGAAGTGCTCATCAAAGCCAAATCATCTAAGCTCATGTTTAAATCTACTCTAGTGGAGTTGAGCACTGTGCTGAATCAGTGAAGATAAAATATTTGTCACGTTTGAGCTGGGTCTGTCTGCTGTTCATTCATGATTTATTTTCGCCAGTTTTAGAACTGGTTCAGCAAAATAGACACAGAATGAAAGTTCTTAAGTTGTTTGATGAATTACAGTTGTATGCAGTGTAACTCTGTGGCATCCATAGGGATATAGAAACGTGGATATACTGCACTCATAGCTTCAATTCTTTGGTTGCTGTAAAAATACGAAAGTTAAATGTTTCACAGGCTCCAGGTTGTTGTTTTACATAGACAAGACACAAGCCAAACAATGTCTTTTAGGGAGGAAAACTTAGCTTAAAGTTGACAGTACTAACAAAAATAATCTTCCAACATTTTAATACTTCAGGTCTTTATTGCTAAATACTTCATATTTTTTCCCCAATGACAATCTTTGTGTAGCTCCCAGAAGTCTCTTTAACTGTATTTGCTTCTAAAAAAGCAGTGGCTGTGTATTGGTCATGATGATTTTTACTTTTAACTTCAGAAATCAGTTCTTAACATGAAAACTGTGTTGGTCATCATAGTCCAATAGGAAGCTTTGTCTGTTTTTTTTCTGTGTCATACTATAATTTGTTGGGTTTTAAAATATGTTTTTTTGTAACACCTTTTTCGCTTTTGCAGGTGGTTCTTAAGCTTCTGTGAAAACAGAAAAGTAATAAAGCAAAAATGAAAACATAAAACGTGGCACTAAAAGCAAAACTGATACTTAAAAGGTAGAGTTTGTTGGCTACAAGCTGGGGAGTTCTGGCTGCAAAATTAATTCCTTGCTGATAAAGAACATTTCTATACCCCCTGACAAAAATGGTCCTGTCTTTTCATCAGACTTTTAATTTGTTGTTGACCATGCCTATGTTAACATCTTCACCTAGTGAGAATTTTTGTGTAAGGAATAGCAAGAATATTTTTCTTTTTAAAGCACAGTCATTTATATCTGTGGTTTGAGAATTCCATGAAAAAGCTGGCCTTGCTTTTTAACAAGTGCAAAGGTGTACTACCCCTCTCTGTATACCAACTTAAAGGAACCAGGGTTCACCATTTACAGACAAAAGCAAGATAACTTTTGAAATTGCATGTACCAGCATATATTATTGTGGAATATTTTAAATAACTGATTCCGCTTGTGTAAAACATAGGCTTGTAAGTAAATCCTAGCTTTTTTCACTCATTTTGTTTCTCATTTTGCAGTACTATGATACATAGCCATTTCTCTGCCATTCATGTTCTTCTTTCTACACTTCCTGGTCTAACTGTGCAGTTTGAATGTTAAGACGTTTTCCAGCTCCATCCCTTCCCCCTAGTTATTCTTACTCTCATGATGTCTGTGAACAGCTTTTGTGCAAGGATTTTTCCTGCCTATTCACTCTACAGGCAGTGAATGGTGATAGCTTTGTAGCACCTTCTCCGTTCTCTTGGATTCCACAGAGCCCTCAGCAGTTGGGATTTTGTGCAAGGGCTGCAAGAAAGGCTGGCAGAAGGTCCCCAGTGCTACAGAGAATATATTAGTTGAAAATGTTTTTTGGATTGGTGGAACATTATCGACAGATTCTTTTTCTCTTGTACACTTTACTTGTACTGTGCAACACAATTCCCTCCTGTCCACCCTGATTCTGTATGTGCTTTCAGAGAGAGTATAAAACTAAAGCATCCATGTGTGAATTTTCCAGTTCCAGGAATAATGTGACTCTCACTTGTTTATCAGTGATGTAAGTTGCACTCCTCTTTTATGATTTCATTGACTGATGTTGTAAGGGAAGTTGTTCAATTAAATTTTTCCATGTTTTGTTAGCAAAACAGTTGATAATTGTCTGCCTTCATGAAAAATACGAATTTGCAGGTTAAAACTGTAATTACAGTTAATTTCAGTGTGAAAATGAAAGTTGATGTTGTGGTTTAACCCTGGTAGTCAGGTAAGCCCCACACAGCCACTTGCTCACTCCCCCTCAGTGGGATGGGGAAGAGAATCGGAAGGGCAAAAGTGCGAAAACTTGTTTATGATTGGTCTCTCTTCCCCCTCCTGTTACCTCTGACACGCTCTGGTCAAATCTGTTGTTATCTCAAACACTTTGAGCCCCACGTTGGGTGCCAAAAAGTGTTGTTGTGGTTTAATCTCAGTAGGCAGCTAAGCCCCACACAGCCAGTTGCTTATTCCCCCTCTGGTGGGCTGGGGGGAAGAATCGGTAGGGTAAAAGTGCAAAAACTCATGGTTTGAGATAAAGAGAGTTTAACAATTTTAAAGAAAAAAAAAAAAAAGAAAAAAACAAGAAAAACAAGTGATGCAAAAAAACCCAGTTGCTCACCACCAACTGACTGGTGCCTAGCCAGTTACTGAGAAATGGCAGTCCTGGAAAACCTCCTCACCAGCTTTTATTGCTGAGCACGAGGTGCTATGGTATGGGATATCCCTTTGGTCACTTGTGGTCACCTGTCCCGTCTGTGTCCCCTCCCAACTTCTTGTACACCCCCAGCCTGCTCACTGATGGGGCAGCATGAGAAGAAGAAAATGCTTTGACGCTGTGCAAGCACTGTTCTGTGGTAACTAAAACATCCCTGTGTTATCAACACTGTTCTCATCACAAACCCAAAGCAGAGCCCCATATGAGTTCTATCTATTTAACTCTATCCCAACCAAAACTAGTACAGCTGTTTACTCAAACCAGGTACATTTTGATATGTTTATGATTCAAGTCATAAACTTGTATCTGGCAAACAGGTTTATTTCTTGGCTTATGTTTTCCATTCATTTTAAGGAATATATTTATGACAATGTAGCTATTAATGTATTTGTCAGGTCTAAAAGGTAGAGAAGTGACTAACCAGCATGTATACTTTATATGCGTTTTGTAACTAGTATTTATTCTGATGAAGTATACGTGCTCCTTTTCACACAGTAAAAAAGAGTAGACATTTTCATACACCTACTGAAGTTTGAGAATGTGTTGTAGATTTGAATAAAGAAGGAAAATGAGGTTCATGCAGGTCATGTGGAGATGTGTGTTGTTAGTCTCTACCTACAGAAAGAATAATAAATAGAATGATTTTTCATGTGGAAATTCAGCTAAGACTCAAATAATTGCTATAGTTGGTCCTGATACTACTTAGGAAGCACTGATAAGACAAGAAGTAAGAGACACTATTAAGGTGACTAATTATATGGTCATTTGACATGTCACAGTGTAACTTTCAGCAGACCTCCCAAGATGCTTCAGGACTATTTGCTCTTCAGTAATACTGGTTTGCAGAGCCTGACATTTTGCACTCAAATTTGGGAAAATTCATTGCAGCAAAAAAATATGTAAGGATTAAATATTTTTTTTTAAATAGTGAAGATACCTGCTTTTGGTTTTTTGGTCAGTAGTAATTATTTCCTACACGAAAAAATACACGACAGTGCTGTCTAGTTTCAGATCCCTTTCTGAGCCAGTTGATACAATACTTAAAGGGGGCTTACAAGAAAAATGGGGACAAACTATTTAGCAGAGCTTGTTGCGATAGGACAAGGGGTAACAGTTTTAAACTAAAAGAGGGAAGATTCAGACTAGATAGAAGGAAGAATTTTTTTCATAGTGGAGATGGTGAAACCCTGGCGCAGGTTGCCCAGAGAGGTGATAGATGCCCCATCCCTGGCAACATTCCAGGTCAGGTTGGATGGGGCTCTGAGCAACCTGATCTGGTTGAAGATGTCCCTGCTCATTGCAGGGGGATTGGACTAGATGGTCTTAAAGGTCCCTTCCAACCCAAACTATTCTATGATTCTATACATCTGGCCTTTTAACATCTTGAAGAAATGAAGTTGTGGAAATCCTTATTTTTGCTCGTCTGGTTGCTTTTTGGGGTGGTTTTTTTGTTCTAACTGCTACTCCCTTAATGTCACACTGACAAAGATCATATAGTCATACCTGTTCCCCTCTTCTGTGCCATACCTGCCATTATAGACTTCTTGTGCTCCCTTTCAGATTGTTGTTTCTGAGCTGAAGAGTTGATTAAGATTGTATCGAATCTGTATCATGTAAATTGTATAATAGCACAATGATGACTTCTCAGGTTTTTCCTCCTAATTTTAGCAGTCCATTTACTCTTTTATTGCTCTTGGCCAGAGAACTTAAAAAATTTTTAAGTTTGACTACCCTGAATGATTGTGTGTTGTTTGAAAACTTTGACATCTCCTTATTCACTCATTCCAGATTGTAGTGTTAAACATGTTTGTAAATGTATCTATTTGCAGATTCTTGGGTAATATCATGAAGAAAAAAGAAGGTATATTTAAGCTTGCTTTCTGATTTTTAACCAGTTCTAAAACAAGAATTAACATCGAACATCCTAGGGTTTCTTAGAGCCTTTAGTAAATGACCTTGCTAAATTCCCAGTACAGCATATCAGCTTTATCCCAATGCTTCTCAGCTTTTCCAGAGAGCTCCCTTGTTACTGATTTTCTGGTACATGGCTTCCCTCAAACAAATCTATGCACTTTTCCCTAGGGTACCTTACACACCTAAGCTTGCCTAAATTTATTTGTCTGTATAGGTGTGTCCTGGTTTCAGCAAGGTTAGAGCTAATTTTCTTCTTAGTAGCTGGTGGTTGTAGTGCTGTGTTTTGGTTGTTTAGTACAAGAATAATGTTGATAACACACTGATGTTTTTAGTTGTTGCTAAGAGTGCTTATACTAAGTCAAGGACTCTTCAGCTTCCCATACTTACTTTGCCAGTGAGGAGGTGGACAAGAAGACTGGAGGGAGCACAGCCAGAACAGCTGACCCAGACTGGCCAAAGGGATATTCCATACCATATAATGTCATGCTCAGTATATAAACTGGGGGTAGTTGGCCAAGGGGCGGTGACTGCAGCTCAGGAACTGGCTGGGTGGTCAGTGGGTGGTGAGCAATTATATTGTTTTGTATATTATTATTATTGTTGTTGTTATTGTTATTGTTATTATTGTTATTCCCTTCCTTTTCTGTCCTATTAAACTGTCTTTACCTCAACTCACGAGTTGTACTGGGG
>NW_010509781.1:20022-39510 GCF_000687285.1 Phaethon lepturus
ACGTGGAGCGGAGTGTCCCAGTTTCTCTCCCTGCCTCCTGCTGGAGGGTAAAGTGAGCAACCGGCTGTGTGGTGCTAACTTGCCAGCTGGGGTTAAACCACAACAAGGTTCTATGGATTTGTCTAACATGAACATTAGACTCTAGTTCCTGAAATCTCTTTAAAAGATTTGGGTCATATTTACTACTTGTGTAGAGAGGCTGGTTTAAGCGATAGATTATCCTGTATTGAAATGCTTTTAAAGTATTTTAATGTGTAGCATGGAGTCCTGGGCAAGTGTTACTCTTTGACATTTCTTCTAAAACGTTTTTTTCTGAAACTTTGTCTGCTGGTATTGTGCATGACTTCCTTGGTGCTCCTTCCCTACAATCTGTAACAAATGTCTGTCATGTAGGACACATCATCAATGCAAATAGGTATGGGTATTTAAAGCTTTCTTCTTGAAGAAAATACTGACTAGATTTCACTGTTAAAATTACTAAAAACAAAAAAGCCCATGTACTACTGTTCACATGGTGGATGAGAATCTTGACCTTGTGCTGCAAGACTATTTTTCTGTTGTTCTTTTATATATTTAGTTGCTTACAAAAAATATTATAGTAACGAAGTAAACGTTACTGAATTTACAAAAGCATGCCCAGAATACTAAGGTGGTTTGTTTTTTACTCTGTGGAACACACTTCTATTTGCCTTTGGCTTTAAAAGTCAACTCCATTTGTAGCATTGAAGCCCTGTACTATTACTTGATCTTCTGAAGAGATCCAAGTCTATTTTTGCAATCGTGCTCCATGAATTGCAATCCTTGTAAATGAAAATTCTGGTTTAAACTGAACATCTTCTTCAAAAGAATTTTAGAATTCAAATTTTATTAAAGCCTTACTGTGTCGTTTGTGTCCGTCCTGTCCCGTGTTCCCCACCCCACTCCCCCACCTTGGCCTGGTCATCAGTGCCATCAATCAGCTACTCACAGTAGAAGAAATATAGGCAAAGAAAGAATGATGAGATAATGTATGTATCGTGTGAAATGATGGTTTATAAACTCCACTAGATTTACCAGAGTTGATGTAACTATGTAGAAGTACTATACTTTGTAGGAGAATTGCAGAGGACAAGGAAAATGCTATTCCTTCCACTGTACAGATACAGAGCCAATACATTTCTTGCTTCAGTGTACATATAATAGGATGACAAAATGATAGATAAAAGATCGTGCAAAAATATAATGCAATTATTGTGAAAATCAATCAGAAATTATTGTACAAATATCTTAATTGTATGCTGAAATGTTTAAGAAAAAATGTGGTTATCATACTTCTGTGAAAATTACATGTTTGTAGGAATCTCTCTCTTACTAGAGCAATATTGCTTGTCCTTATTTTATGGACCTACAAAGACATGTTCGATTTTTAGTTTGAGAACATAGCTGTATCTGTGGGACATTGCTGTTACATTGCTATATACATAGCATCAGCAATTACCCAAGATTATTTTAATCACATGAAAAGAGAAGGTCTGTGCCAGGGAGGAAGTGTGCAGCTTTGTGTAGCTGCAGTCACCAAATTTGTCAAGAGTTTGAAGGAAATCTTAGGTAACTGAAAATACTGATATGTCATCTTTCCTTCTTTAATTTCTAATTTTTCAAAAGCATTGCTTACTTTTCCCCAGGTGTTCAACCTTGACATTCATTAAAATGTTGAAAATATAGTAAGCGGCTTGAGTATTGTAATTTTGCTGTTCAATAAAACTAAGTATCTTCTGTAATTATAACTGAATTAGTGGCAATCATATTCTTCACCTCATTTTAAAGCCCCATATGTTGCTAAATTCTCAAATATTTTCTTGGAAAAAATACTTCTCTAAATGTAGTTAAAATACTGATCTCTTTGAACCCTATTAAAACAGAGAAGTACATAAATTCTGTAATGGTTTCTGTAGCTCTTTCGAATAGGACACAATTTACTATTTTGCAAAGTTCATCTATTATTTACATACACAAGTTGGTAATATTAATGCCTACATACAAGATTCCTTACACAAGTTCAAACCACTTCATGGAAATCTCCTTAGCAAGTTCTAGTTTAATCAAACAGAAGATGTTTGAGAACTTCCTATTTTGTTTTCTTGGATAAACAAGGGTGAAATACTTCTGAAGAGTAACTTCTCATTTCTACAAACAGAAGTAAGACTTCTCATTTTTTAACAGGAAGAAAGAGGCAAGATTAGCAGCTGTACAGTATTGCTTTTGGTACATCCTAAATTGATGTCCTGGGGTGACATTCTCTCTCTTTCCCGAGAGAAACTAGTATCCATTCATTTAAACAATCAAATCAGAGCCTTCTTCTTTAAAGAACTTGAGTAGGGAGTGGTAGTAGATAATCGGTCTTGTGTATATTGTCCAAGTTTTATTTCTGAAGTGCTTTCCAGAGTTAGGCCTGAATCTCCATGAAGTCTTCGGCAAATAAGTTGGAATACAGTCTTACGCACACTTCTGGACATTAGGAAATACATAACTGGGTCTAAGCAGCTGTTAAAAGATGAAAATACGAGCATCACCTCATTGCATTTGTGAATGATTTCCTTCCAATAACAAGAGGGATTTTGTAACTGTGATGTAATGTAGACAAACCGGAACACGTGGTATGGAACAAAACAGATGGTGAAAATAATGAGTACAATGAAGGAATTCCTTGCCGTCTGGGTGTATTTTCCTGCATTGGGAAAATTTGCTCTTTTCTTTGAAATTTTCAAAAGATTCTTGGCAATTTTAACATAGGAAAGTATCAAAAGGAAAAAAACTATCCAAAAAATTATTACAATAATATAATTTAAAATTGCTTCTGTCTTTGCTTTCTGTTTATTTCTGTAATGAAAGCACATAGTAGAATTGCTGTCCTCACTCTCAAAGAAAGATGGTGCAACTACTATTATAAATCCTGTTAGTGCAAGTGCCCACACCACGCAACAAATACGTATACTTTGTGAAGTAGTTAACATTTTAGGACGCTTCACAGACTTCTTTATTTTTATATAGCGATCTAGACTAATTAGTCCCAACAGTACTATGCTAATATACATGTTCATATAAAATAGAGTTCCTACCATCTTGCATAAAATCAGCCCAAACATCCAGGTGTTTTTGGTAACATGGTAGAGTATTCGGAAGGGAAGACAGAAGATCAGGAGAAGGTCTGCAATGGCTACATTTAGCAAGTAAACTTGAATAGAATTCCTTTTCTGATGAATGCACAGGAAAGCAAACAGGGCTATAATATTTCCAACCAATCCAAGGACAAAAATAATAGAGTAAAAAACTATCAGAGTAAGTGACAGTGAGTTGTCATCTAAGGGACAACTGGCATTGTTTTGAATTTCCGAGGCGTTTATGGCTAGGTTAGTTTGGTTACTCCAGAAGACTTCCTTGTATGGCAGAAGGGTCAGTAAATCAGCTGAAGCTGCAGCCATCATTTGTGAGAAATTTTGTAGCTGTTCTGTATGGATGCAAAGAGAAATTTTAAGAATTAGAACGCCATGGGACCATTTTCACGTGTTTGCTTGCTTTATTGCTTACAGTCTTATGTGATATAAACATAAAAGGCAATAATTCAAAAAAGTAAATGCGCCAAAGTATCAGTATAGCTGAGTAGAAGAAGGACTTTCAGCTGGGTATCATGATACAATGTAAGTCTAGAATAATCTGTTCCCTGTTTTTCTTCACGTGACATAGGCAAGAACAGATGGTACAGAGCACTCACACAGATAATTATTTTTGTAATTACATCTTCATTACTGCCTTGTATTGTTTTAAAAATCAGCAATTATGTTTTGCTGCAAATTTTAGAAATTTAATTTTATTGTTTTATCTCTAAGTACAAATATTTTTTTAAGTTCTGATGTTACGATTAGTCTTTCTGACAAAGAAAACTTTTTAATTAAGATGCAAAAAATGGTAAGCATAGCTAAGTGAAGTATTCTCAATGTTGATGCAAAGTACATAGATATCAAAGCAATTCTAAACTCTCAATACTGATTTTAAACAAGTACCCAGGATCTCTTGCATGCAATTCACTAGTTTTCAATTAGAAAAGCAGTTGTCAAGTAATATTTATTTGGGTATGTAATCTGTTATAAGTAACACTGAGTCAGTACTTTTACAGTAGCTTGTTGTTAATTATTTGTATCTTCATGTAAATTTAAGTATTTTTTCCTTTTCTTGACTGTTCAAATATCAGTATTATTCAAAGAAACTAATATTAGCTGGAAACCACATTAATGCAGCAAAAGATTGTTTTCACATCTTCCTTGTTTTCCTTGTTTTCATTTCAAAGTTTTCAATTTTGCTAAGCTTAGTTTTGACGAGAAAGGTACGATCTAGAAGATAGAAGTCAGCTTTGACCAAAAAAAGAAAACCAAACAAGTGTGTGTTTAGGAGAGTAGACTCACAATGAGCTGTTTAGAGAGATGATTAAGACTGACTAGTAATGATACAACCTTTGTCCTCTATTTGTATGTCATAGCAATAAAAGTTTATTGAGGTTTTGTTTGTTTGTTTTTGTTTTTGTTTTTGTTTTTTTTTAAGGGGCAAGGTTTTTTCCCCTAATCTCACAAAAACTTTAGAAGTGGTTTTGGTACTCTCAACTTAGTTGTCTAACAACAGTAACAAGGAAAAAGCAACAACAAGATTTGCATGCTAGGTCTTAAAAATGAAAATTTACATTTAAATGTGTGATACAGCTACAGCAGTGAAAATGGCAGGATTTTAGGTAAAATTCTTAGTAAGACCTAACGTACATACAGAATCTGAATTATTGAGGGGACAGTCTAAAATATTTTAACATCCTCAGTTGGCTGATCTTGCAATTGCATTTCATTTGTATGATGTGTTAGCAGTTTTAAAAATATTTCTGTTTTCATATTTGGCATTTCATATTGTCAGGACAAGAAGTCATTTTAAAAGTTTGTTTAAAAAACATGCTTTCAAATACATCTTGAAACCTATCTACCGCTATAATTTCTTGTTTATGTTGCTTTTCTATAAAAATGTTTGACATCATGACTTGCATAAATAGTGACAAGTTTTAGGTCAATGAGAGAGAGGAAAATTAATTACACTGCAGATACATTAGAAACATAACTTTTACCTATCTTAAGTTTTGTCATCTGTAAGCAAGCAGGCGTGCTTAAACATCAGTATATTTAAGAAAGGGTTTGAAGGTCAGTAGTACTGTTACAGTTAAGAGAAATTTTAATAGATGTTTGTTTTACTATAGCTTAAATATAAAAGAAGTCACTTACCGAGAGAGAGAGAACTTTTGCTGATTTTCAAAACCGCTGGTGAAGAGAGGGAGGAGTAACATGCAGGTCCTCTTATTAGAAAGCTAAAGCACCAGCTTCTCTATGAAAGTGATGAGTATCAGCTGACACAGTACAATTAACAACAAGGGGAAGTTTAACTAGTGTTGCAGCTTTTTTTTTAAAGATATTTTTAACTAACAAAACTCAGTCTATTGGAAAGATCAATTTTGCTGTTAATTTGAGCTTTGCTGGGAGAGGTTCTATAATAAAGTATTCTCTGATTTTCACTCTGAATTGGAGATTTTTTTTCTCAGAAACTTTGTTTCTGGTGAGCAGTTGTCAGTGGCTTCCTTTTTGGATGACAGTTACGTCAGTACAGCCTGACTTCTTTTTCGTACTGTTATGGAAATGGTATCACTTTTTCAAATGTAGGGTAAAAAGAAATCAACACCACAGTGAAATGGTACATTTTGTTTATGTTGGTGTAGTTCTCCCATCTACCTTCCTCCTTGCCTGATGTTAGAAATTTGGAGTTGATCTTTTTCACTCAAAATGACAGCAATGAGAGAATGTGAAAGTGCCCAAAGTGTGTAGTTTAACAATTTCAATAAGGCAGAAGTGAAATGCAATATTCAGAGATGATATCACCTGGTAATACTATTTAAAATGGGATGCAAGGGATTGAAAATTACGTTTATAAATTGCAATAATTAATAAATCCTGATAAAAGGTAGCCTAAATTTAATGATCATCTCAAGAACGTTGTCTTGACTTAGTAATCTCCTTAGCATTTGAAATAAGAATTTCCATGTTAACTTTCTTAATATATCATCTGTTTAGGAATCAAGCTTTTATGGGATTCTGCAGGTTTCAGTTAGAATTGTAAACAGGCTATGCATTCTTACTTGGAGGTGCTTGTTCTCATACACTTGAAACTGTTGTTTTAATAGAAAACACGGGTGGTTACAGATGATGACTTTACAGGTTGTCACACTGAGCTGCTTGTAGCTCCTTTGCACTATTTTCAGTTCCTAGTTTTGTAATGTAAGCAGTAATGTATTCTCAAGGAGTAGTATACAAATTCGATGTTCTTCCTTTTAAATAATATGCTTGACTGCAAAGAGAGGCTTTGAGTAAATGCAGGAAGTCATTCCATGTTAAATGCAGTAGTTTGGTTATGTGTATTAAATACTAGATTTTGTTCTAATAGATTTTGACTGTATGTTGCTTCCTCCTACACCAGTCAGTATCCATCCAAATTGTTATATACTACTATTCCGTTTTTATACATATACATTACATCTCACAGTGTAAAGACTGTGCCTGGAATCCAGTTTAGAAACCTAAACATTTCCCCCTCATCACTGGAATATTTATTAGAAACACCACAGGCATGTTCCTTTTCTGGAGCTGGAAAGTGATCAGTGAATTCTGATTCTGATTAAGGCTCAAAATAGTGTTTTAAGTTCTCTGTGTGAAAGATAAGATCACACAAAGTATATCATGGGCAGGATGTTTCTGCTGGAGAATTGAAGCAGTGTTAAGGCTTAAGACTGAAAGGTAAAAAGAAAAAGTAATAACAGGTAAGAAATTATAGGTTTCTAATTTTAATCTCCATTTTATTATGATTCCACATTGTGTTCCTTTTGAGTTCTGCTAAGTCCTGAAAGGATTTTGCTGTGCCTCGGACATTTGAAAGGGAAACCAATGAAGGAGTCCATGCCAGGAAAAAAATCTGAAATTAAGAAATTCTTCCAAAAAAACCCCAGAGAGTCTATCTTCTGTTTGCAAATTTATGAAAATAAATTCTAAAATGCAAATTGTATTTCTCAAATAATATAATAATTTGTCTGGGTTTTTGTCTTTTCAGCCACACTGTGTACTGCTTGCCTCAAAAGAGAATTCAGCCCCAGTAAAGCTCGGTGGCTTCGGGGTAGCAATTCAGTTAGGAGAGTCTGGGCTAGTTGCTGGAGGTAAGAAATTTTCCTTCAAAGTTATATAATCCTGTGCATGTTTTACTGCAGAGTTCTGTTCTTCTGACACAGCCTGGCCTACAAAACAAGAGTTCAAAAATACCCTCTCACTAAATACTTTGTTAACATTATAAATGCACACAGTTAATCTAAATTGATAGTAGAATGTAACATTGTTGTGCGTACATATACAGAGTATTAAATTCCTCAAATTGTTACTCAACAGGAGCTTACACAGCTTTGATCAAAATAAAATTGGAAAAAAGCAAAGAATTTTCCATTTTAATACAATCTTTGGCATAATTCTTCTATGCTTGACAAAGCAAATCAAATAAAAATGTTGTAAGGATTGAAATGTATGTCAAAGCGATTGAGTAAGGACTTACTACAGCATCCTCAGTGCTCTCCTATGTTCCTTAGGCAATTTCTGTCAGAATGTTATGCTGCTTAATAGCAAAAGCTTACTAGTTTTCACATGTGACTTTTTCTGTGTTTTAATATTTCATTGTAATTATTGCATAAGACATCAATATCTTGATACGTATGTATATTTTTTGACTAAGTGTGTTTTGTTTTCTGTGGATTTTATTTCCTCTAGCTGCCTTCCATATTGTTCCAGACAGTAGGGTTATGCTTTAATCAGCCTGCACAGATGAAGACCCAATCAATTTTCTGATGCTTTCATTGCCAGAGTAGGAGACCACAACAAAAGATTTTGTTAGTTTTCCTTTTTTTTCTTCAAAACAAGTAAATTCCTCTCAGTACCATGCTTTTTCAAAAACTCAGATTACCTAAATCTAATTATTTGAAGGTCTGTGTCAATTTGGCTTTTCTATCCCCTTTAAAATAAAAAGCAAATCCAATATAAGCATACCAACAGCTTCTGTTCTCTTCCAGGTATCACTAATACCCTGGAAATATCCAGGTATCTTATTACCTAGAGACCTAGATACATCTTTTCAAAGAAATTATCCATTCAGTTAAGCTGCTGTTGTTTCCTTAATAAAAAGGTCATGCCTGCCTTTATTTTTCCTGTGTTTCTCAAATTTTTTGTATCTCAGTCACTGCTTTTTTTAGTGATAGTTCCTACACTTTCGCTTATGAGTCTCTATTTTTCTTCCTTATATTCTCACTGAGCAACTTTATCCATTTTGTCTGTTTCAGCTGCTCTTCTGGAGGTAGTCAGATACAGTGTGCTTCCTTTCAGACTACTAGCTGTCTCACAAGAAACCTTAAGTTCAACTTGTAAAAAAAAATCCTGCGCTTTTCCCCAAATTTGTCATGTCCTTCCTTTCCTGCCACCATTGACTGTTCTGCAATCCCACTCATCATTCACATGCTCAACCTCCATGTGGTTATCAGTACTGGTCTGGTGTTTCCTTTTCTGTGTGAAAATGGTTTCATTCCTTGCTGGTTCTGTTTGCAGTACTTATAGAAGCTTCTTTCTTAAGCCTTATCAGTATAACATTTCTCTGTATCTGTCTCTTTTGCCTCATCCATCTCAACTTCTGCTATATCAGTTTGCCTTCAACTGTCATTTCCAATTTGTAGCCTTTTCGTTAGCACTTGTTACTCTCAGCTTCAAGTTTTTCTTACTTTCAGGAATACACAGAGTAATTCCACTTCATTTATATACCACAGAAGGTCTCAGTTCTACTACTTGTTTCAAGCTTTCTCCTTAAGAGACTCCCTGTCTTTCTTCTCATCTTCTGTTCCAGTCTTTATACCACAAACTGCATCTGTTATCTGGCAATTTGTTTCCTTTCCAGAGTCCCACCTAAAGGCATATTACTAGACAGTCCCCTACACAGAACTTGCAAGGTTTATTGCTTCAACTTTACAATATCACCCCGTATGTGTTATATGAAAGTTAACTATACTGTCCATTTGAACTGGGCTATAAATTCTTGTAAAAATTTGTTTATTTACATATTTGTTGAAGTTATCCATATGGCCTATGGATAAGTTTTGTTTGTAATAATAATATTACAGACACTACTGATTTCTCAGTCTCCTAATGAAATAGGAACTCACCTTATAGAGAAGTTTGAGCAGTATAATAAGCAACCTCTTCACTTTCACATTCTTTTTCTAATTTTTAGTGAAAAGCATTGATTCAGCTTAACATAGTCAATTATTTCCCTTTCAGCATGGCAGTTCCTGTGTTTGGTGGTTAACATATCAAAAAAGAAATTCTCTACTAAATAAGAGCTATTGTGGCATTAAGGGTCTCTTACTGACCCTAAACCCCCCTGCGCTTCTAACCCATTTTGGTGATCAGTAGACCTTAAAATTTTTACAATACTGAAAACACACTGCCTTATACTTACACAAAGTGCAGTGCTTATTAATCTTACTGTATCTAGGTAATGTGTATTACCGTGATACCCTAGCAGAATATACTCATTACTAGGGTAAATCCCTATGTAGAGAACCCTGGTGTTCAAGACCAGAAATCTTTTCTCTTTATTTTATGTTGCTTGGAGTCGTTTATCTTTTAAACCAGAAAAAGACAGCTTTCCATTAGAAAAAGCATGTCAACATTGGAAGTAATGTAACTGTAGCAAAGTTCAACTGATAGAACTCTTCCCTTAATCTTGCATAAAAACCTAGACACTATGCAACAGCTCTTCAATATCTATGATGATCACTCTTCTGTGGTAGTATTTTTCTCCTGAAATAAGAGTTGCTATATCTAAAACATTCAGGGGTTACCAATGTTATAAATTTTTTTTTTCTTGCTTTCATGCATTTGCATTTGTGCCATTTTCCTTACCTTATTACACTGACACAACCTGTGCCTGACAAGACCAGATTGTGTGTAGCCCAGGAGAAAAACAGAAGGGAATTTTCTCTCTCAATGTCTTTGAAGCCTGCCTTCTAGGGTACAGCTTTTGCTTTGTTTGGGACTACAGAATTTTTTTAACTTAACAAAAGACATCTTTTTTCCAGTGTCCATAAATTGAGAGGGTAGGGGGCATTTTTCCAATAGAAGTCCCAGGTATTGAAAGTAGATCAGACCCAATTTTTTTATGTAAGTCCAAAGATAGACTTGTGTTGTTTAGAAGGATTATAACTACAGTGTTCTTTCGAGCAGATAGAGAAGGTTATTTAACAGAATTGTAAGGGAGCTCATGATAACAAGCTGACATAATACTAGATGTCATTAATGAAAATGTCTGTGGAATAGATTTTAGGAACATGACTGTATTTTATCAGCTAACAACCCAGCTTATTTTTAAGGGAATTTAATTATTATTAAGAACCAAAAAAAAAGGACATAGCCATAAGCCATTTTTCATAAGGCCATAAGGGAAATACAAGGCAATACTTTTTGTTCCACTATATTTGCCCATAAGTTGCAATGCAATGAATAAGAAGCGTGCATCATCTTCTGAGTTACAGGAAACTGTTTTCATGAGCTACCAATCTCTGAAGGTCTCTTCTTGCAGTTCTTATGATCAGAAGTGGAAAATTTTGCTAAGTGTGTTCATTTGAAGCATTGAAGTAGGTACTTGAAGATGGAATTCTGCCACTATACACAGTAGTTAAAGATTATCATAATTTATAAGTGAACTCTTATGCAACAGAAGGTAGACAGGAAACAGTCCATGTTTGCATGGTTATGATGCAGCTGGAGTAGTGGAACCTCTGTGAAGTCAGTGATTTAATAGATTAATCTCACATTCCGATCTCTGTCTTCTTCCTTGGACAATTTTTCTTTCAGAACGTGGTATGAATTTTCACAACGTTTTCTTAAATAAATGTGACATCAAATACCAAATATCTTGGATGCTAAATCTTGGGATTTGTAGCTAGTATATAGTATAAAAGCCTGAAAGAACGAAAGCCATTGAGTCCACAAGTGTTATTTCCTCCACTTAATCTTATTTTCTCCTGGTTTCACCTAGTGCAAAATAAGGTAACTGTATAGATGGTATGAGGTTCTATACTAACTGTCAAGTCTTATCTATGGATAGTTAACTGGTTTACATTTTTTTCCTTAGCAGCAAAATATCACAGGTACTATGATGCTAATCCGGTCCAGTATTGATCTTCATGTGTAATAATACATAAAAATTAGCCCCCCTAAGTTGCTTCAGAATCCCATAGTATCTTCGGGTATCCTAACACAACCATCATCATCTTACTGGAAGACATCTTATATGTTCTTAATAGAAGTATAGCATATAAATATCAGGCGTTCTTGGTTCTTCATCAGCTAGCCTTTTAGACCTACCACAAAAATAGCAAAGGAAGTCATTACTATAAATTTCTCTGCAAATAAGACTGGAATTGGGGGGGGGGTGTGGATCTTTTCCTTATTTTTGTTTTGTTCCCATTGATGTCAAAATGATCATAAAATCATAGAATAGTTTTGGTTGGAAGGGACCTTTAAAGGCCATCTAGTCCAACCCCCCTGCAATGAGCAGGGACATCTTCAACCAGATCAGGTTGCTCAGAGCCCCGTCCAACCTGACCTTGAATGTGGCCAGGGGTGGGGCATCTACAACCTGTTCCAGTGTTTCACCAAACTGGATCTTCTTGGTGGTTTTATAAACCCAGTTTAAAAATTGTATTTTTGAAATGTTCATTTTTTACACTGCATAGACTTTTTTTCATTTTCATCGTAAGTGTCTGAACGATATAGCAAATCTTTCTTTTGTTTTCCAAGGAGAGACAAATGTCTGTAAACTGAGGTCCTACACTAGTATTCTTCTTTCACTTAAATGGTAGCGTTTCTTTCCTCCGCAAAGCAAGAACACTATTTCATTTCTTTTTTTTCCCTAAAAAATAAAAAATGTGACCCTCTTCAAGGCTTTGTGTCCAATACACTTTGTTTTATTTAAAAGATACAACTGTTGTTTACTGTCTCTCAGAAATTTTACTTCACACCTGAGTCAATTTGAGACTGCTTACAGGAGGCTAATGTGTTTAAAACTTAATTTAGGTTTACTTCCTCCATCATAGTTTTATGGCTGAAAAAGCCACTGAATCAATTATTATAATTTGTCTGGTTAACATGTGATCTTTGCTTTGTTCATTTTCTGGACACTAATCAGTTGTCCAGTTGTCTGCTGATGCATCTTTTAAATACGTTTTCTTCAGACAATCTTCTGTGCTGAAGCTGAATTGCCTTTTTTTTTTTTTTTTTTAATCTATTCATCTTCTCTGTACACCTGCTTTAAACATCTCTATTGTCTGGAGTAATGTGGAAAGGAATTAAAAATAGTAAAGTATTGACCTATCTGATCTGTTGTGTGTTATTCTTCGATTCCTTCCACATTATTCTGGACATCTCACTCTTTTAGAAGCTCCTTAATTTACTAACAAATTTCTTATTACACTATTGTGAGAGGTCAGATGGTGATGTTTATTAGTACCTCACATTTTTTTCCTAAAAATTATTTGTTCCAGTTGTTTCCTTATACATCGTTCAGATACTACTGCTGTTGAAAGACTCTCCTTCTGATATCTTGACCATCAGTCCCCTGCCTTAGGGATGACAAAATCTGATTGGGTCTCTGTATATACTCTTCTTCTTGTGGAAAGCATAGCCCTATTGTCTGGAATAATATGGAAAGAGTCATAGAAACTAAATTATCAAAGGTAAGTCAAAATTTATCTTTAGCGCTTGTGAATGATATCAGATTGCCAGCACCTGAAGACTGAAGCTCTCTGTTTATCCACAGGAAAAATCAGCAAAATTAGCAATTTTATAGATTTCCAGGCTACCAACGTGCCTCAAAACTGGATGATAAGAAAGGTTACCTCTGGAAATAAGTGTCTAATGTCTGTACCTATTCAGGCATTGAGTGCTTCCTAAGTCAGCAAACGCTTTGATGTAGTAATTTATTTACATACTGCTGCTGAGTCTTTATATAGTGATGATTTTCAGTTAATGCTACTCTAGAACAGATAAGAAGAACCTAGAAGCACTTAGAAAATTGATTCCAGTCTTCCATATCATTTATTCTCACAGACAGGTAGAAAGAAAGTCATGTTTCTGTGTATGCATGCAATATTTATTAAATAAAATAATGTGTTTTTTCATGGGCAGTTGTTCAAATATATCCATGCATGTTTTTATATCCTGAAGAATAAAGAGCTGTGGAAGACAGAAGTTGTCTATTAAAGAGAGAAGAATGCCTTTGCTTACTGTTCTTTCTCACAGTACCTCCAAAAAGAGGCAAAGCTTCTCCCAAAACACCAATGAAAATTAAAAAGCTGGTAAAATATTTTAAAACCATTGAACTGTTGAGGACAGTTTTAAAATTTTACACTGGACATGTTTAGAAGGCAAATTTTCTACTAGATAATTTTCAGCAGAAGTAATATTGGGTCTAAATAGCAGTGAGTATCCATGATTTTAGAAAACTTTGCTGTCTATGAATTTTGTTTATCCTGTTACTGATACCTTAGAGTTCTTGTAGTTGCAACACAGGAAGAATACATTTCTATGTAAGTTCGCGTGTGCACTCCATTTTGCTGAGCTAAGTGCAGCTCAGCAGTCCTTGCTCAGGTCAGTTTTTAGAATAAACTCAAATCATCATTTGCTCCTTTGATGAACCCAGCGAAGTGGTTAGTTGTCACGAGGATGACAGCTGCCCCAGAAATGACTTTAGCCTTTTTAAGTTTCTAATACATACATACATACACACATATATATGCGTTTTTTTACCCTGTTTAACTGGACAGTTCAGTCTCAAGCAGTTAAGTTTCTGTTTGTTCTGAGTTTTCTTTTTCATGGAGATGAAATTGTGATTTCCACCACCATCCCCGCTCCTTCCCCCCAACCCCCCCCCCACAGGTATCAGGATCTTGTAGTCCACAATAAAAAGGTTATGAAACCAAATAGTTCTGCAGTTATTTTCACTAGTTATAATCTAGCAGTGGTAAATGGCAGGATTTTATTAAGTTAGCCTAGCCTTCTTTCTCATTTCATTTGTGTTTATGGAGTTCTCATTTTAAATTTCAAAGGGAGTATTAAGGTTTAGTAGTACTGATTTTTCAGCATGCTATTATATAGCATCCATTTTTCATCTAGTTTATAGCAGCAGTCTGTTGGGGTCTTAAACAGCTGTGTGGAATGTTACTTATTACTGAACTAGTCTAGTCCTTCTGCTTAACATCAAACAGTTCATTAAAGAGGATTTTTATGGTATACTGCTTTTGAACAAGGGCAAAAAAGATCCAGTTTTTCTGTCAGTGATATAAGTTCTTTAACTTCCAAGGGAGGAGAAAGAAACTTTGAGATGATCAGAGAGAGATGGTGTTTTTTAACCATAACTTCTAAGTCTGTCAGTTTGTCTGTAAGAGCTCTTGAGTCCTAAGTAAACATGCAGCCTCACATTCTTATGCAATGCCACCAGATAAAGCAAAATAGGAACCCTGAATTTTCAAGAGGCTGTAATTTGTCTATCGTCACATAGAAAGTGGGAAATAAACTTCAAGAAGCTTGTTCTGTTAAAAAAAAGAAGTGTATATGGAAAACAATGATAATGTAATGAAAGTCATTGATAATGAACAGAGTGCTGGCAATGGATAGCTACTGCGTAAGAAATGCTTGCATATTATGTTTTGTCTACAATTTTGATAAGTGTACTGTTGCAAGTTATGTTTGCTACTTGTTGATATTCAGTAGTTTTGTAAGTATTTTTGTGTTTCCTTGACATGTGGTCAGGAAGTGGAGGGGGAAAAGAAATCTGAAATTGTTGTCCACCATCAAGACCCTGCTTTGCAAAATTTAGGGAAGCTGATTAATGCTTATTTTCAAGAAACTATTCTGTTCTGCATATATTTATGACTTCATATATGTAATGAAGAATTTTTCTTGCTTATCAATTTCTGCAAAGTAATTTTAATTTTAAACATTATTTGCTGAAGGGGAGAAGGAAGAAAAAAATAGCACTTCTGATACTTTCTTGACACTACAGATTACTTACTTTGTACAGCCCATGATTAAATCAGGTAAGGTGATATTTGAAAACTAAAAATGAAAGAAACAAACTGTATCTTTGGAGGAAGATTCATCTTATTTTTCCCCATTTAATCAATGTTCTTTATGTTAATACCAGCATAACCACGTGTGGTGGGTTGACTTTGGCTAAGGGCCAAACTCCCATCAGCTGCTTACTTACTCCCTGTCCTCAACAGAGCACGGGGAAAAAACAGGATGAAGAAGTTCATGGGTCGAGATAAGTACATGCAAACTGCTTACCAGTTACCATCACTGGTAAAACAGACTTGACTTGGGGAAAAACAGTTTAATTTACTGCCAATTCAAATAGGTTTGGTTAGTAGGAAACAAAGACAAAAATGAAAACACCGCCTTCCCTTCCCAGGCTCAACTTCACTCCTTCTCTCCTGACTCCCTCACCCCCAACCCTGAGTGGTGCAGAGGGTTGGGGAAAGGGGGGCTGTGGTCAGTCCATAACAGCCCCTCTCTGTCATGCCTTCCTCCTCACACTTTTCTCTTTCTTCAGCGTGGGTCCTCCTGTGGGCTGCAGTCCTTCAGGACAAGCCTGCTCCTGCATGGGTCCTCCACAGGCAGCAGTTCCTTCAGGGAATATCCACCTTCTCCAACATGGGATCCTCCATGGGCTGCAGGGTGAATACCTGCTCTGGTGTGGGATCCTGCGGGGGCGTACCTGCTCTGTCATGGCTTCTCCAGGGACTGCAGGATAATCCCTGCTGGAGCACCTCTTCCCCTTCCTCCTGCTCTCACCTCGGTGCTCACGGGCTGTTTCTCACACTTTTTCCCATACTCCTCACTGCTGGGCAATGTTTTCCCCTTTCTTACACACACTTTCCCTCAGGCACCACCGTCTTGGGCTCAGCTGTGCCCTGCAGTGAGTCCATTTGAACTGGCTGTGTCCCACGCAGGGCAGCCCCAGCCTGTTCTCACAGAGACCACCCCTGCAGCTCCCCTGCTGCCAGCACGTTGACACCTAAACATTTACGCCAAATAATGCTATTATATTGCTTACGTAGCCTGTGTTGCTGCGAAATATGCTATTTTACACCCTGGGAGAAAATGTAGGATGGGTAACTGTTTGCAAGGACCCATTTTCCTCAGAACAAGATGTTTTGTAAGTCGGCCTTCATTGTACTGCAAGTGCCCAGCGGACTTAAATGCATTGGCAAAAAAAACCAAAACTAAAACCAAAACCCAACCCTTTAGGTCTGCTTCTCACAGCTTATAGTCATTTTTTTTACCATGTTCATCTCTGCAATTTTTTACATAAAACACAAAGAACATCCTGAGCTGAGAAGAGTTGCACATAATTATTGGAAATACATGTTAAATGAGCTTAGATATAATTTGATACATAGGATTCTTAGTTTCATTAACTACTGGATCCAGATGACTCCATATCTCCCTGAAGTTTAATGCCTCTTTTAAACAGCTTAGTTTGTCCATGTGCTATCTTGTCCTCTAGTGATATCTGCTGTTTGTCTTCTGAATAATGACTTTTCTCTAGACTTCACAGATTTCATAATAGCCATTAGAAAGCTTAGTAGGAAGGTAGACTCTTCAGATTATATATGATTTTCCATCCATATTGATAAAAAATACTTGAATGAGCTTTATTACCACAAATGTTTTTTCAATGTGTAAGAAAGGTTCAAACCAAATGCCAGGAAGTCTACCGCTGAGACAAACAAGACTTGGGTAAGCCAGGCTGCTCTGCGGTCTTACATGATGTCTTCTGTACTAAAGTTTTCCAGACTGTGGTATGCATACCACTAATGTCACAGGAGCTGTCTAAGTGACATACAAATACTGTTTGAACAGGCAGGTGTTGCTGCTTATGTACATGCATCGTTCGATACAGAGCTGGAAATGTTGATGCTTTCGCCGTCACAAATGATGGCATCTTAGGGGAACATAGTTAGGAAACCCTTACAGATAGCGATTTGTAGGCACATGAAAAAAAAATGCAAAAAACACTGAGTTCTCAGCAACTTGTGCATACTGGATATATATACTTTCCATTTTCCTTCCCTCTGCTGTTGCAATCTAAAAGAGAGAGACCTCAGGTCATCTAAGGAGATAATTCTTCCCCTCATATTTGTGAGCCTGAAGATTTGGCTTTGAGGTTTATCAGTTAGGCTGAAAGATACATCATAAGCCTATAAATTGTGGACAACCAATAAGAATTAGTAATCTTTCCCCATGTCCATCTCTGTCTTTCTCTGTCCAGAGAATATCCTTCCTCTTCCCCCAGTGATATGAGGGGCGAGCTGGACTTGCGGCATCTCGCTGGTTTACTCTTTTTTAACCTGGCAAGGAACTGCCCCTTTACTGTCATGTCAGTCTAGACTGCATGGACTTTTTAAGGTGCTGACCTAGCTTAGTGGTGAGGTAACGTTCCTTTGTCACAGGCAGATTCCTAACATTTGTTTGGCAGAGGAATTGCCTCATAAACTGGGAATGAAAAGGTTTAACGCAAAGCTAGGTGAAGAAGTTTGACAATGGTGGTGTTTCTCCTTAAGAATAGTATGGCGAAAAAGCTGCCGTCTTTCTGTCATTTTTTTTTAATCCTTGTAGATGGAAAAAGGAGTGAGTGGGGACTAGTGAACAGAGCATGGTTAGATTGCATTCAGAGCATGGTTAGATTGAATTCCTGCATTAGGTGGTAGAAACAAAGAATGGTCTTTACGGGGTAAGCTACTGACAGATAGTCTCCTAGGTGTTTGTTACCAGTGCTGTGACTTAGCTAGTTCACATTCAAATGGTGTGCAGGATAGACTAGTCTAGCAAGTTTTTACAAGACAACACTGAAATAAATAGGTGCTGTGCTAACACCTCAGATTCTTTAGGCTGCTTTGTTAAACTCTCCTAGCCAGCACAAAGGTGCTGCAAGCCGTGAATGGAGCCTCTGAAGTCCACTGTAGTATCAGTGAGCAAGAATAATTTATGAACGTGGTCCAAGTGGTAACAGTTTGCTACAGTTGTGGGGTTTTTTTCTTCTGTTGGTATTTGGTGGAACCAGGGCAGTCCAAAGACTATAGTATTTATAGGTGTCAGTGATGCCCTGAGCATTCAGAGCTTAATTCTTACAGTGGAAACAAACCTTTTTACAATTGGAAGCATCTATAACGAGAGTTAAAATGTTTGTTGCTTTTATTTGTCTTAATGTGTTACATAGAAGTTGAATGAAGTCATTCCAATCAGTTTACCCACTCAAAAGATTAGTTGGTACTAAATATATTTTGTTTCCGTGGGTGTACATTCATTACCAATCCAAAATCAGTACTGTCCCAGAACCATTATGGTGTGGCCCTCATTGAAAGCACTCTGTGAAAGAAATTAGCATTATGTTTTTAGCTGCAGAAAGATACTGCCTACTTCAAATAAATGAACGATACATTTGCTAGCATTTTGCATTCCTGTTGGCAGTTTCAGTATACTGGCTAAGGGTTGGGCAGAGCATCACACCAAACTATGCTCTTGCCAATTAGTGGCAGCTTTTTCAAGTAAGCAGTGTGGACTAGAACTCTACAATATCTTTGTACATGCTCTCTGGATAAACAATTTGAGTTTCAAAGCTTGTCCAAACTGGTATTTTTACTTTTATATGGCACATTTCACTGAAGAATCTTAGTGCTCTTATAGAAATCTGGTTTCACAGTCTGCAGGGTAGGATAGAATATTCCTCAATTTATAAAAGTATAAATCAAGCAAAAGGAAAACTACCGATTTGTCTCGCTGGATATACTTAATAAATACTAAACTTAAGGATAAAAGAATTGTGTTAAAAGTTTAACCCATGGACAAAACTTCTCTAAAACTGTTCTAGTTTAATGCTGTGATATTCTTCATTTCCATGTTTGACACACATCACTTTGACTCAATTTTGGCTTTATTTCCTTTTAGGACGTGTAGGAACACCTCATTTTATGGCCCCAGAAGTGGTAAAAAGGGAACCATATGGGAAGCCTGTCGATGTTTGGGGTTGTGGCGTGATCCTTTTTATCCTGCTAAGCGGTTGTTTGCCTTTTTATGGAACCAAGGAAAGATTATTTGAAGGCATTATTAAAGGAAAATACAAGGTAAATGACAGTACACCCATGTCCTTTTCCAGTGAGATGAGCTGTGCTGGTAAAATTTCTGGAAGTTGATTTTTCTATTTAGCCTGATTTAAATATAAAACTTACAGAAATCTGTGTTATACAGGAAGAGAGGTGAATTTTTCTCTCCAGTCTGTCCTATTCCT
>NW_010509781.1:39541-65139 GCF_000687285.1 Phaethon lepturus
TGTGTTTTGTGTCAATGTTAGAAAGTAGAATATGGAAGTATTTACTCAGATGAAATAATAAATGGGTGCAACAACTAGCCCCTAATTGTACATTAAGCTCAGTAGGATTAGATAAGGTTTAGCTGTGAAGTATAACATACTGTATGTTACCTTATGTTTATTGATCATTTAAATCTTTTAATCAACTAAAAGAACTATCATAAAGGCTGGTCATCATAGTGCCCTGATTTAAAACAAAATGCATGTTACTGTAAAAGTATAGTTATGCATTTTTCTTTTTAGTACAGTGTTAGTAAAGTGCAGCAGATGATTCAAAAGGAGACACTTGCAACTCAAAGCAAATCGGTGTGCAAGCAAGCATGTTTCACAACATAAGCATCCTGGAGCCATAATGGAGACAAATTTAAAGAATTGATTTAACTGTGGTTTTGTTGAAGATCGGTTTTTCTCTACTTTGCAACCAAAGTCATACATGAGCTGTGTATTAGCTAATTAAGATTGGAAACTCCTAAAACTGGCTGATAGTCTGTAATATGGTTTAGGAAGTATTTTATTATATGAACCTAGCAGTAGTCTGCTAAAATGTAAATTAAGCAGTGCTACTGCACTTGGTCAGGAGCACGTTTTTCATTCTTTAAGTTTTGTATTCCTAGAAACAGCAGGATTTCTTCATGGCACTAGTTTTGCATAGACTGGTAGACGTTCCAGTTTCACTTTATGGAAGATTTCTTTCTAGAATCTCTTAAGCAGCTAAAACCTTCTGGAAGTGTACAAGTTAACTTTTCTTTGTTTAAAAAAAAGTCATGGCCAGCACATTGTGTCTTCTCAGTTCCTTTTCTGTTCCTGTTTCCACAATAACATGTCTATTCAGTGAAAATAGTATAAGGATTTCAAAACAATCTTGCTGCAAATTTGCAATTACCTTCATTTCATTAGAGCTGAAAAAGAAATTACAAATCCCAACTATAAATGCGCATTTCATAGCCAGATAATTTTCCTGAGTGCTCCAATTTAAAGTGATAATTTTTCCTAAAGACTGATTTTAAATAAAGTGGGCCTCTTTAAATGAACAGATTATAACATTGAAAAGAGTCTGGTTATAATTTGGATTTCCATTTAGTACCTTGTAATATTAGCAGTGTACCATCTAAATAAAACTTAAGTTCTTCATAAATTAAAGAAATACTAGAAATAGCTTAAGGATAGAATCCTTTATCGCAGAAGGAATTTTCTTACATTGGTATGGTTTTATTGGGTGTCCATCATCTTGACTAACTGGACACAAACCTGCATATGTACAAGATGAAAATATATTCTAAGTCGTCCTTCACAGTGTTGTCTCGTAAAGATACAGTTCTGCTCTAAAAAGTGTTGCAATTGCTTGTATCGTTGATCACATGTCAATATGCTTTCCTACCGGAGTGGTGGCTGAAGATGCTTAACTGTTGTAATGTTGAAAGGAATTTATTGGGAAGAGCCATTGTCCATGATACTTGTGGGACAGGACCAGACTGGTTCACGACAGACATGAGCTGGCTCCCTTCTAACTCAGCATCACGGGCATGAAATTGTGGGTTGATACAGATAGGCTGTCATGCCATTCCTTATTTTGATTTCAGGAGTAGATTTAATTTCTACATTTATCATATGTATAGTTAACTGTCAGACAAAGGCTAATTATTTTTTCTTTTTCTAGCAAGAGTCACTTTTATCTGAACAAATTGTAGCATAGGTGAAAAATTATACTCTAACATAATACCAAGGATATGTCAGCTTTTCTATGATATAGTGCTCACCGTTTTCAATTGTTTATGCCATTTCAATAACAACTAATTTTTAAGTTATTAAAAAACTTAGAAACTTCCTTTTACATTTATTATGATAAAATGTTTACAAGTACCAACCACTGTTAAATCTCTGCAATTACTTTACATTAAAAGTAGGTTATTTTCTGTATTCTTATTACTAATTTAATTTCTTTATTCTTGCTTGTAATCAGATGAATCCTAGGCAATGGAGCCATATTTCTGAAAGTGCCAAAGATCTGGTACGCCGCATGCTTATGCTGGATCCAGCAGAAAGGATAACAGTATATGAAGCACTGAATCATCCCTGGTTAAAGGTAGTAAAAGCAGCTGTTTACATACCAGTTTCCTTTTCAAGACAGAAAGAGATTTATTTATTTGTTTCTTTGAACTTTTCAAAGTAGACGTGACACTGTACAAAATGTGTGATAATATGCTTTAAATGCTCTGTAAGATTAGAGCCTGAGATTTTGATAATTGTCTGGCTTGAACTCTTGCTTCACAGCAAGAGCAAACTCACGTAGGCATCTTCGGCAGGTTCAGAGTATAGGGAGTATAGGGCTGTGTAGAATAAAGCTTGAAGAAGGTATTCATGTGTCTTTCTGTGGTTCTCAAACTCCAGAGGAGTAATTTCTCATCTCTTCTTTGCTTAATCATATCTAGACCTCTTTCCTATTATGCATGTAACCATGCAGTTTATTGCAGTACATTATGCTACTGAACTGTGCTGCTTTCTTACATTAGATTACTGAAATATCCCACCAGGCTGAAGGAAGCATGTAGTGGTGTGTTGCTCAAAGGTCGCTGTAACTACATGAAATTATGTGTCGTCTGGTAATCAAATTATTTTTCAGTGGTGGCAGAATTTACAACACAGTTTGAGCCAGTGGAAGAGTAGTTGCTAGACACTGAAGGTTAACGGCAGGAGCAGAATATATATCCACCTAGCTTCTCAGCAGTCTCATTAATAGGCTGTGCTAAACACTGGAGTTGGAGAATGATGGGTGTGTTGCAGATTTAAAAGGTGGCAAGTACTGGTTCAGCACATTGTATTTTCTTTGGCAGAAACTGATGAATTAACTACTTTTCTTTGTTCTCCTCTATTTCTTTTCTATAGTGTGGGCCTGGGATAGAGTGAGTCATAGTATCATTAATTTAAACAGGGCACTTACTTGGAAAGGCTGCTATTCTGGTGTCTGCTCCTGGACTATGTTCTACATTAGACAAATATTAACACCAAAAAACCCCACAAAAAAGGAGTGGGGAAGCGCAGGCTCATATGTTGTTCTTCCTCCAAGTAAATGGTCTAACTACTAGTGAATGGAGTCATTCTTCCATTTCTCTGTTCTCTTTCTGGCTCTGACTCTTGTATTCCAAGCTGCAGAATGGTCTAGTTTATAAAAGGAGGGCAGGAGACTGCACCTCTTGGGAATAACAGTGGTTAACGCACTTAATTAATGCTAATTACTGAATATTGGGAAACTGCACGTTCAAACCTTTCCACTGGAAAGGAGACAAAGTTCTGTCTGTTCATCTGGGGCATACATAGTGCACCAAATATTTCAAAGAGCATAGGAATGGACACCATGTTTGGGAATCCCAAGTGATCATACTCCAGTGATCAAGTCTGTGATAAACACAGGTGATCTGGTTTTACCTGCTTCTAATTTGACTTTTTGTTCATCTTTGTGAGCTTACCCACATTTAGATGCCAAAGCAAGGCTTTTGTTGATAGTTATTTTGGTAGAAAACTTTGCCGTTTTTGTTGTTTGAACAACTAAGCTGATGAGACTTTTTAAAAAGCTAATTCTGTAATGTGAGTGTACAAGTTCTGCTTATATAGCATAGCACTTTTGATGTCTGTAGTGTCTTTCTGATCTTGCTGTTGCTTGTTGAAAGACAAGCAAGGAGAGAGATCTAGTTTGAGACAACTTTGTTTCCAAGCTTAGGCCAGCATTCTGTCATTCAGTCCTCTCATTTTTGCAACTGCATTCCCTGCTGATTCAGAATTTTCTTCTAAACCATTTATAGATAGCAGCCAAATACAGCATGAGACAGAGACACGTTTAGTGCTGTAGAGAGACTTAACTACTTCTGCCAGTGATTCCACTCTGATTCAGGAAATGCATGTGATAAACATTTACATTAAATTAATAAGTGTATGTAGCTTCTGTGATGATTTGGGGCAAGGGAAGAAAGTAGTCAGCTGCTGCAAGTTCTGTCCCGCTGTCTGCTGTTCATTGGCAAATGTTTTGTTTTCATCTACAATGGGGAATTCTTCCTGTAAGCTGGCTCCTGGTGTTACCAGCCATTGAGCTGGCACTTCCTGCTTTGTTGGACACATACCCCATCTCCCAAGCTTACCCAAAGTATCAAGCACCCCTTAAAAGAGTGCTTGAACACGTTGCTTTACTGGGAGTTGTGAATCCCAGAAGCAGAACTACTTTGTGCTTGTCAGCTTCAAAGTTTAATGCTAGCCACAGACTGACTAACAATGCAACAGTAAAACAAAAGGCTAGGGTCTTACTACAAAGGCGGAAACAAAATTACAAAAAGAAATTATCCCTGGTCCAAGTTAAGAATTCTTTCAAAATAATTTAATCCCTTTCAGTTTCTTGAAGTTTTCCTTAAGTTGGAACAAATCCACATTCTTCTTAGGGTACTTACTAGCTGGTACATTTCTTGTCGAGTTTCTTAATGTTGAGAGAATATTAAGAGCTTGTATTTAATGTTTCTTTTATTTTGGTTTTTTTTTTGTGGGGGTTTTTAAGGAGAGAGATCGCTATGCATACAAGATTCATCTTCCAGAAACAGTAGAACAATTGAGAAAATTCAATGCAAGACGAAAACTAAAGGTAAAATGAATGTCGTGTATAAAATGTTATAATTACTTTCATTTTAAAAGTGATAAGAGAAATCTATGCTCTGAAGTCAGCAATAAAATAAAAAGTTGAAACAGGCCTTCACAGTTGTTTATTGCAATGATGTCTTGTTAAGGGTGTTCATCCTTTCTTTCTTAGTGCATAGTTTTCAAACTAAATTTCAGTGCAAATTGTCTGGTATCAACCGAGGTGTGCATGAGGTCTCCATCTTAAATTAATTCAGTAATTCTGTGTAATATGAATTATTGGAGAGGAGGGAATGGTACAATGGCCTCTGTTATTATTGTATTATACTTATAATAAAAGGAACATAATAATGTCTTAATGTCTTTTTTCAAGAAGAGCAAAGATGTATTTTTCAGTTTACCCCCTTTATGTTTAACCCTACACAAGATTATTTCTCAGCCATATTGAAAAAAAGTTAACATTTTAGCCCAAAACAACATGGTTTCCCTTCAGTTCCTATCTTGGCAAGCTTAACAGAAAAAAATTTAAACTCACTTAAAGATTGAGAAAATTTTAACAGAAGCATGCAGCATAAAAATTCACAAGAATCAGATACACATGCCGAGTTGCTGCTTTATAAAAGTTTGATGTGATGATTAGGCTGCAACAGTTGCCATAGTTAATGATTAACAGAACTTTCTCTTAGGTGGTTTGTATGTCCAGGTAATGCTTTCATTAAAATGTTAGCTGGTACATTTTAGAATATGACCTATTTTCCAGCTCTAGATGTAGTTTCAGGTCTTTCCCAGATTTCTTCCTGAGGAGGCCACTATGTTTAGTCTCCTGAGAGCTTTTATACCTGTGTTATTTGTTTTCTACCATTTTATCCAAAGCACTGTTCTGCAGTATGTTTCCTGAAATTATTTGTCATCTTTGCCTACTGCCATAACTGTAAGACATTAAAACCTGAGTGGTTAAACTGTAATTTACTTGATGAAGTAAATATATGTCAGAGCAGATAACTGTTTTTCTGTCTTTGTAGCTTCCTATTTAACACTTATTATGGGAGTCTGAGATGATGACGTTTTCATACACATATATTATGGATGTCAAATGTTCTAGTGTCAGATCCCATCAGTGTCAGATTATGACAATTTCTCAAATAACAGCATATTGTGTTGTTTTAAGGAGTGAATTTTTATACTTGCTAAGCCACCTAGTCTAGGTAAGAGAGGAAGAGAAATAAATTAGTTATTTACATTGTACTATGGGAATTTATGCTGCCTCATACTTAGTATTTCTAAATGCTTTCCCATAAAAAAGTGTTCTCATTAATCCCCTCACAAAGAATATGTCTACTGTTTATTAGAATAGTGTATGACCAGCTGTTCTGTTAGATATGGTCACCGGTAACAGTGAAGCAGAGCTGAAGACCATAAAATGTATTTACTCTTCCATGAGAAGGTCAGCAAACAAGAGACCTCGGGAGATTGAGTGATCCAAGGTGTCTGGAAATGTTTCGTTATCCTTTTTTGTGTAATTTAGACTTTGTGTGTATTTTTATTCAGGGGGCAGTACTAGCAGCTGTGTCAAGCCACAAATTCAATTCCTTCTATGGTGACCCCCCTGAAGAGCTGCCAGACTTCTCTGAAGACCCCACTTCCTCAGGTATTTTAGCAGAAAGTATATTTACTGCAGTCAACCTGTCTTAATGTTATACTGACTAGAGTACCAAATATTTACTAGTTTCTCATGATTTCATAAAGTTGCAAGCTAAGTTAACATTTAAATGTGAAAACATAAATAATTTTCAGTCACAATGGTGTTAGTGACTGGAGAAAATGAAGATAAAATCTCTGCACAGTTGTAAGTTTCTACAGAAATTCTGTCTGATTTTTTTATTTGTTGTATGTACATTTAGTTACAAATAGTGCTATAACCTCATATTTCTCTTTATATTACTTGAGTACAAATACTTATTGAATTTTTGTGTTGACTTCTTCATCAGGAGCAAGATTCTTCTACCTTACTTACAGTTATTTATAAAAAGAAACCATTGTGTACCAGAGTTTCTTGATCTGTTTTAGAGAACAGTATAATTAAGACATCTCCTCTTTAAAGCATGCTGGACAGTATTTCTGATACTGTAACCCAGACCCCCAAAACTTCAGAGAGAGGCAATACATGTACTTCAAGGACCTTCCAACATACTTCAATAATACTGTTGCTGTGCTGTGAGCATGTAGCTAGGCCTCAGGCAGGACAGCGACCTTACTCCAAGTTATTATTCAGATAACCTGACTGTTCCTGTACTAACACAGCCCTGTTATAGTTATGATCTTAATTTTGACATAGCATTACTCACAATATTTGCAGTGCCAAAGTCTGGGATGGTCTATCTGATCTAAAATTAGGATTTAGGATCAAGTTAAATGATCTTTTAAGAAAAATCTAAGGCCAATAGGACTCTGTCTTGTATTTTTCTAAAGAACAAAATAGTACTGGTGGGATATTTTAGCTATACACTGGCTTTAATTTTTGTTTCCAGCTACTTCCCTCGTTTCAATAAAATGAATAGGCCACCAACATGATTGGCAGTGGCAACTTTCCTAATCTAAAAACTGCAGTTCCTCTTTCCAGTTTCAGTCTCACATCAACAGGGCACATGTCTTCCTCATAGGATGATGTAATTGGAGATACCAGTATACAGCAAAGGTACAAGTTCTATTTTTTCTGCTCACAGAATACATGAATCCAGTACACATGTAAATTCTACAGAATATCTGTGCTGGATCCACTGTTATCTTGTGTTCATGTCTGAAATAACTGAAACAATAGCTTGGATTTCTCAGGAAAGTGTAGTTATTCTTTAAAATAACATTGTTGATCTCACTGTTGGGAGATCACAGTAATCAGGAAACCATACTAAGTGGGTTGTTTTCATGATGTTTCCCTGACCGACTGCGTTAGCTGATAAATTATTTAATATCACAGGATAAACACTGAGACTTGCATGAAAAGATACTGCCACTTTCAGCTTCTGAAATTACTAGATACGGAAATCTATTTTGTTTCCTCTTCAGAAGTACACTAATAAAGTTTTCAAATATTTCTCGCTCTTGTGATGATTCTGAACTGAACTAGTTTATAGAAATGAGACAATAAAACCCTTGAATTGCAGTAGAAACTTTTACTATCTTAAGGTTATTTAAGTTTCCTTCCTAACATCTCATAATGTTGTTCCAGATCATAAACGCTAATGAAGAGCGTTTAATATTTTAAGTGTTGCTGCCTATTTAATCCTCCCATAAAATTTCATGAAGCTTACCATGAAAATTAAATGATTTGTCAGAAATAGGCAAATGTGGAACTCCTACTGAGATAAAGATGCAGAAGTATAAATGCTTATTAGGTTATGCAAATTGTATATCCTGTCCTTCTCCAGGTCTTACTAAACAGAGAAAAAAATTTTCAGTTCTGTCTTTTTTTCATATTAAACTAGCAGTGTTCTTCCTCAGAGTTCAGTGAACCTGGGATTGCTGGACCCTTTGAGCATCTTCCTATGCTACCAGAGTAATAGCCTGGGATATGAAGGCACTATAGGTAGCAAGTCAGATGACTTTCTTAGATGCAGAACCACAAAGGATATTCTTGTCAGAGAGCTTTCCAATGAGGGACAGCAAAATGCATAACTAAATTAGATGGGAGTGAACACAGATAAATTTAAATTAAATTCAACCAGGTATTTTTCTGTACACATCTTCCTTTCATTCGCACAGAGTGTGTTAATAATTATTGGTTCCCACAGCTTGTTCTGGGTGATCTACCTCCTGTTTCATCAGCAGCTGTCCTCTGAAGGACTTAACTTAATCCCTCTATCATTCTGTTGGTAACATGGCAGAAGTCAGTCTTGCTGAATTTTGAAAGAGTATGATAAAGGCTTTTAAAATGTTTTGAAAAATAAGGTAAATATTAAACTAAAATATTACTTTACTGCTGATAGGCTGTGTTGAGTAACTTCTTTAGTAAAGCCACTAAACAGCTGAAATGACGACTTTGCTGCAAATGTTTTTTGCTAGAATGTAAAACATTTTACTTTCAGATTGCCTGTCTTCAAGACATTATAAATTGTCAATTTCCCAAGGCAGTGAATGTTTTTGATATTTTTAATATGCTGGAACAAATATAAATGAGAAGTTAGCGATCAGCAGCCCTAAAGGCTAAATCTGGCCGAAAATTGGCCCAGTAGAGAGTATTTGAAGTGGAGCGTTACAGGAATTAGGTGCTAGAGAAATTCACAATCGGTTCGCTCTCTGCTGCCCTTCCCCATCCTACTCCCACCCCTCTCCCCAGCCCTCCCTGGCTCTCCTGTCGCCTGATTGCACACTAGATCAAGACAGAGGATTTCCTCAGCTTGTGTCGTATGCTGACCATTTGTCCCCTAGCGGAGAGTAGGGAGGTATGATTTTCAAGTGTTTTGATAACAGTGCCTCAGGCTGAAGAACAAACATCGCCAGCATAAAGCTCTTCATTTTTTTCTCCTTTTGCTTCTTCAGCCCCCCATTCTGCGGCAGCCCAAGGAAAGGCTGTGGAATTGTTTGACGTTTTGACCTGGGAAGCTGAATTCAGGAAGACCATTTAGTTTACTGTGGAATTTTAAGTAGATTCAGGATGCTTAGGTCTTTAGGCCAACAATTAGGAAAGCCAATAAACTGAAGAGGTTTTTTATAACTTTGTATTTCCAAAAAAGCTTTTGCAGCCCCATTTTCAGAACTACTGAGTCAGTGTTAGTTAAGCCGGTGGATAGTCCATAGACTTTGGAAAACTGTCTAACTGATTTTTAGATTAAAGCAAACATTGCCTTTTGGTTAAAGGACTTTCCACTATAATGCCTGCTTGAATTGCTCGGTTTACAGTGCTCATACACTGAAATGTGACTAACAAGTTTCGGGGTAGCTTTTTGCTGCAAACAGTTCTAAATCCCTGTAAGGCATTTTATGATGCTGTGTTTCAGTTTAACCACAGAGGAAGTACAGCAACATATTGTATGACAGACTGACCAAATGCCCTTATTTAGCCTAGCCTAGTACTGTTGCAGTACCTCCTGAACATTTAATGTGCTTTCTGAGCTCTGTGCTAACAGTGTAAGGTGATGAATGTAGAAGCAATGTTTTTGCATTGCACAGAAAGCAGGCACGTTAAGTCTACGTCAGTGTTTCTAGCTTCTTTTCTCAAAGTGAGAGGCACAAATTTCATACGGCTTTTATAAATGCATTTTGATATTTCATCTCAGGATTGCTGTATGTAAATTGAACTTTTCCTTTTTTATCTTGTTAGAATCTATATTGTCATATCAAATGAGAAAATTCTAACAGCATGAGATCCTGATTTTCAAATTTGAAAGTAATAATAATGGGAAAAAAGCTAAATCTGACAGTCTGTCAGAGTGGGATCAAACAGCAAATGTATGGCCAAATTGTAAGATCACTGTGTCCAACATACATGGAACTAGCTTAACTCACAAGTTAGTGAGTGGTTAGTAGTTTCATGGGATTTAGCTTCCATGAAATATGGGCAGTAGAAGCCCATGTCTTAAAAACGATCAGTCTCATCAATATGAGGAAGAAAAAAAAAATATTGTTATGCAAAAATTACCACATTTTGTAAACATTTGTGAAAGGTCTTGTGTAACATTTTTAAGTATGAGTGCTTGAAAGAAAATATTACATTCACTTTATAATTTACTGTTATTAATTCCTTATCTAGCATAACAGGTGTAACTGACTATCAGTTTTGAGATCATGAGTTTGAGTGTTTCCCATTATTATCTTTATGATTTTTCAGCTATTTAAACTTTGTACTGGTATGTTTAAATGCAAAAACTTTTAAATATATAAAGTCATTGTTAATTAAAATCAATAATAAAGTGGTTGTATTTCTAAATGATTCTCATACTGGTTCTCACTGAAACTTTAGTAAAAAAATTTATTTCAGTATAATATTGCTGAATTCTAGTTAGTAAATATAACTAAATTAGTATGTTATGCTTCATTTGCAGTATGTTGAAACATTTTGTCAGTTCACCCCTTACGATATTCTTACTTGAAATCATTTTTTGTCCATGAGGTTTTTTTAAATAGTTTAACCAATGTTGGAAGAAGTCTAGTATTATAGGTACCTGCATACATGTGCTACCTTCCCAATGCCAAGTGTTTGTTTTCCTCCAGTCCCAGTCTGCAAGTCCCCTTTGCTTCACACATAGAAACCATACTTTAAAAAAAAAAGGGGGGGAGTTCTTGTCAGTTTGTTCATACTATTTTGTAGCTAAACTAGTGTGCTACGTTGCAGCTTTATAAATCACTTGTTCTGAAATCTTCATACTGTTTGTTGTTTGTCCAAACGCTGCCTTCCTACTAGGACTTCTAGCAGCAGAAAGTAGGTATCCCTTTGTTTTCCTTTAAGGCATATCATTCAGCTATGGTCTGTGTCTTTGCATGTTTAAAAATCAGCTTTCTTCTCTTCTCTTCTCTTCTCTTTGCTGTTTTCAGTTTTAATACTGCCTGTTCAAGAAAAATAACCTGTATGTTTTTGATTAAATCTGTCTATAACTTTGAAAGTATAATTATCCAGAAGTAATATGATTTCCAGGGAATTCTGAAGATTCTAGTTTAGAGGCAGTATTAAAATTATCTGGTTTTTTGTTTGAAATATTTGCAACACAGCTGAAATAAAATTTAGTTTTCATTAAATTAATAAAGGATAAAATGGTTTGGTTTTGCATTTTACCTCAAAAATTAATGTTTTCATGCACTAATGGTCTTTTTTCTCCTAACACGAAACATATACTGTAGTATTAGTCATAGATGATTTTCTTGCTATATCCTTGCATGAACTTTCTTGATCATTCTGTGTTGATGTGCTACATGATATATGCATATGCACTGTGCTTATGCATACACCTGATTTAAATAACTATCCAATATATGTCTCCTTAATGAAGGAATATTATTGACATGGAGAGGAGGTTCTGCTGCAAGTTAGCTGCATGCTTTGTGAGAGGCTGAAAGTGCAAGCTCTTCTAACACCTGCAGACTACACTAGACAGAGGAGAAGGTGTGAAATTCTAGACCCTTTGATACAAACTGCAACAATTTCAAAACCAACAAATTCAGCATCTCAAAATACAGGCTATAAAAAGTGGGGATTTTCTTGCATCATCTTAAGATTTGTAGGCCAACAGTTCTTCTTCCATCTTAGGTCAGGGCAGCAAGACCATGTCTCCATTTCTGATCAAAGTCATGGATTTTTTGTTGTTGTTTAGTTCATTCTTATAAGTTGTGGGGGGATGTTGTTCCTTGTCCTCCTATTTCCCTATGTCAGAATGCCTGTCCACTAATGTGAGAGTGAAAACTCAGTGGGTTTTTTTTATAAAAGTTTTGCAACAGCATTATTTTTATACAGTTGCAGGGAAAAAAGAAACCTCATACAAGAGCCTCTGCCACTGATTTTTGGTTTTTGTTTGTAGATAGAGACTTTCTTCAGTAAACTTACTGACTGATGTGATGTGCCGTCCTCATACTGGTCAGAAGAGGATTTCCATATATTTTTGCAATGAGGAAGAAAGTATCTAAGGAAGTAATAGTGAAGGGCATTCATTTGTTAAAATAGTTATTTGTTTAGTTGCATGTGAGTGTGCTACTTGTAAGATGTGGGTCTGGTCCAAAAAAGTACCTTTTCACTCCATGTTTCTTTCCCATCACACTAGACTGCCTTCTGTCATATTGTGGCTAGTTCTACAGTGAGAGATAACAGAGAAAAGAAATTGCCAAACTTTGTGTAAAGGTCCCAAGTATGGAGACAGGAGAAAGCTGGAGACATGCATACACACAGTGCCCCTGTGCATGCGGAATAAAACGAAGACTATCTTCAAAATCAAGCATCAGTTTCTCTCCCTGCCTCCCCTCATTCCCCCTCACTCCCTCCTTTTTTGTATTGCCATATATAGTACTCTCCTCTGCATTCTTGCTTGTGTTTGAGAACACTTTATCTCTTGTTTTCTCTTTCTTGGGTGTTTTTTTTCCCCATTCTTTTTTCTTTGTTTAGTCTTTTCCTCTTTCTCCCTGTTTTTCTCTCCATTTCCTTTGGTTTTCTTCTCTGACTTTTACATGCCTTTACCTTCTTGTATTCCATACATGTTCTTATCTTCTTTAATTTAGTTGTAAATCCCAGTATCCTTCCATCACACCAACTGCCTTCTTTCTGCAGTTTCACTGTAGTCTCCATAAACCTCCATCTTTCTGATTTTCTCCCTAGACTCTTCCTGATTGTTTTATATATATACACACACATAAATATCTATATAGTGTGTATATGTATTAATACTTTCTTAATTGCTTCCCAGTAGCATTCCCAGAATGTGCATGTAGGAGCTTATTTGTAAATTTAGAGAGTGTCTAAAATTGGCTGTTTGGTTTCTGTCCAAGAAGGCAGAAGTAATTAAACACTATATAGCTCAAATCTGAGGAGGATAGAGTCCTTACTTGCCTTTTGTTTTAATTACGTTGTTGCATGTATGTATGAAACATGTATTTCCCACCTTATTTTAAACTATTATAGACAAATATACACACATGCTTTGCTGTCATCTGTCCTTACAGAGATAGCTGTTCTGGAATACAGTGAACAGCAAAGAGCCACAAATTCCTCTTTGAGGTTTGAGGCTTCTCAACTCCAGTGATTCTTGCAGGTGTTGTTTAAAATGATGAAGACCATCTGGTCCTCATTTGGCTTTCTGTTAATCTAAGAAGTTACATCAGCACAAGTAGTGGAAAGGTCCTGTCTCTGTAAAAGATTTTCTTGCCTCTAGTGGAAAGAGCATATGTTTAGTATTTTCTTTACAGGACCAACAGGAAATAGAGATGTTCTTTCTTACATATTTTTAACTCCTGTCAACTGCTACTAAGGAAAACATGGCATATAACTTGTATATAACTTGGGCATAGCATTTTATAATTACGCTGATATTGAGCCTAGACTGTCATGTTTGGCTAAAGCGAACAGTTTTAAATGTGTATGTGAATGTGATTTGAGAACCTCAGCTGACAGACACCCCTTCATTTCCACAGCATTTTCATATAGCTCTTAATTACCTAATGTGTTACATTTATGCCTTGTGTTTTTAGGGTATCATAATCAAATGCCAGAAAAACAAAACTACTGTAGGCACTGATTTATACAGTTATCACTAAATAGGTCATTTAGAGGTGTAAGTGTCTCTGGAGTCTTAAAGCAGAAGCAAAGAATCTTTCTTTTATTTATCATACATGAAAAATAAAAATAAAGCCCATGAAATTTGAATCTCACATTACAGAGTTGGTAAAAATTATCTCCTTGTCACTTCACCAGATTTGCTCTGTCAGAACCTCACCATGTTTATAAGATATTTTTTCCTGAAAATAACTGCACTTTATAATAATGCCTGTGCTTGCTTTTTATGAGGTTGTATCCAGTGATTTCATTTAGTGATTCTAATATTTGACCCCTCTAAAATCTAACAATTTCTGATGGCTTTTCTTCTGTCCTTGCCGTATGTGCTAGCCTCAGACCTCTTCATAAACACAGTGAAATGTAAATCCTACCTTCTGAAGTGCCTGTGCCTTGAGAGCCAGGATTTGTTTTTATTTTCATTTCCAGCGGCTGCACACAAGAAGGCAGCCAAAAGATAGAGTTGGGAGAAATCAGCTTGTGTTGATTGTAGATTGACTGGCATAAGGACGGAATTGTGATATATAGAGAAATTGCAAATGGCAGCTAAGCTTTGCTTAGTCATTTAAAAACCACTGTGAAGTCTTCAAGGCATAGTTACTTACCTATTTATACAACATACAGAATAGTTGAAAAGCCGATGCAAATTAAGGTAGTTTATAAGAATGAACAGGATTAAAATGAGTGGTTGTTGTCAGGAACTTAATTTTATATGGTTCTACAAATAAAAGAGTTTTAGATTTTGTCAGTGTCTCTTAAATAAAATATGCTATTATTATAATGGTTGTTTTAAGGTCTTCTGCAGAGTCATTTCCTGTAATACTAATTGTCGGAGACTTTCAAAAAGGTCATGGTTTTATAGTTTTGTATTTAAACAAGGTCAGGCTTCCTCTAAGAAGTTTTAATTGCTCAAAAGAGAGTTTATGACTGACTAAGACTTAAATGGGCCTTTGTAATCTTCAGTGTTAAAAAAATGAAACAAAGAATTATTTTACCCTCTCTCAGAATGTGTTTGTAGTCAGCATGTAGTCTTCATGTTTTGCAGCAAGGTCTAAGTCTTCTTACCTGAACACTCTTTTAGACACATACTGTCGCAGATCACTGCTGCATGAAAAGGAGCGAGTAATTCTCTATACTGCCTGCTGCATAAGAGAGGAAATCAGTTGTACCTGCCTTGTTTGCTGGCCCTCAGAAAACCAGACTTTTGGGGTGTTTTGTGGTGGAGACATATTACTGTTGGAGAATATGTAGACAATTCTTAGAATAGTATTTTAAATATGTCTTTTATTTTATTGTCTTCTCTTCTGGGGACAAGTAAGCAACTCCTCTGTGCCTCTAAAGTTCTGTTGCTGTAGCCAAACCACCTGTTCCAGATTAGAATAGCTAGATGCCAGGATGTAATAACAGCACTCTCTTTTACCAAAGCTTTGTCTACTTGCAGCTTGATGAACCAGTGTTCATACCAACTTCAGATGGTATTGAGGGCACTGTATGAAAACTACAAAGACTCTAGAGATAGAATTCAGCTGTAAGAGAACTATTTCTGAATGGCTATCTCCATAAATGAGGTAACAACTGGCAGGAAATACCTGTAATAACTTTGACTACACACTGGGTGAAGAAATAATGCCAAGTTATCACCTTATAAAGCAAATACATCTAACTGACAAATAATAGATCTGCCTCAGTAGGCAGAAAGCTACTCGGTTCATGTCCATCATCTTAGAAGCAATTTGGTATCATGCTTAAGAAGTCATTCCACTAACTGTAAAAATATTCCATGTACTAGTACTGACTGCAGAAGAATGCCATAAGCATTCTGGCACCTTTTTTTTTTTTCCCACCAAATATAGTGAGAGCCCATAGTTCTCAACTGTCCTGGTTTCCCAATTCTCTCCCCCGTCCCACTGGGGGAGGGGGGAGTGAGCAAGTGGCTGCGTGGTGCTTAGTTGCTGGCTGGGGCTAAAGCACGACATCAACTTTTCAGAGTAGTAAGCCCCAAGGGAACTGCGAATAGTGTAGCCATCCTTTCTTAGGTAGTCTTATGGGAATACAAGAAAGACAAGGTTGTGTGCATGGTCCAGAATATCACTATTCGTTTGCACACTGAGAACATATATGTAATTACAGCAGAATCTACAGTTGCCACAGTCTTCTCACAGAACCATATTTGGTGCAGATTTTGTTACTATTACTGTGGAGAAGAGTATTCTAGTTGTATCACTGGAATTACAACCTTTCCTGCACAATCGTATGTGTATATATTTTTATAGTAACTTAAGGTGCAGGGTGAGATTCATCTCACCTAAGTGGTTGGGGCTACTTGAAAGTTCTGTGGCAGTAAGCAGCATTTTTTATGGAGACCAGTGGCAAGTGGTGCTCCTCAGAGGTTGGTATTGGGACCGGTGCTGTTTAACATCTTTGTCAGCAACATGGACAGTAGGATCGAGTGCACCCTCAGCAAGTTTGCCAATGACACCAAGCTGTGTCGCGTGGTCAACACACTGGAGGGAAGGGATGCCATCCAGAGGGACCTTGACAGGCTCGAGATGTGGGCCCGTGTGAACCTCATGAAGTCAACAAGGCCAAGTGCAGGGTCCTGCACATGGCTCATGGTAATCCCAAGCACAAATACAGGCTGGGTGGAGAATGGATTGAGAGCAGCCCTGAGGAGAAGGACTTGGGGGTGTTGGTTGTTGAGAAGCTCAACATGACCATTAGTATGTGCTCTTGCAGCCCAGAAGGCCAACCGTATCCTGGGCTGCATCAAAAGAAGCATGACCAGCAGGCCAAGGGAGGTGATTCTCCCCCCTCTACTCTCCTCAGGTGAGATCCCACCTGTGTTCAGTACTGTGTTCAGCTCTTGGGCCCCCACTATAAGAAGGACACAGACCTGTTGGAGTATGTCCAGAGGACGGCCACGAAGATGGTCAGAGAGCACCTCTCCTGTGAAGACAGGCTGGGAGAGTTGGGGTTGTTAAACCTGCAGAAGAGAAGGCTCCAGGGACACCTTATAGCAGCCTTCCAGTACCTGAAGCAGGCCTACAAGAAAGCTGGCGAGGGACTTTTTACAAGGGCATGTAGTGATAGGAGGAGGGGTGATGGCTTTAAACTGAAAGAGGGTAGATTTACAGAATCACAGAATCACTAAGGTTGGAAAGGACCTTCAAGATCATCAAGTCCAACCATTAATCCAGCGGCCACCATGTTCCCTAAACCATGTCCTGAAGCACCACATCCACACGTTTTTTTGAACACGTCTAGAGATGGCAACTGCACCACCTCCCTGGGCAGCCTGTTCCAATGCCTGACCACTCTCTCAGTGAAGAAATTTTTCCTAATATCCAATCTAAACCTCCCCTGGCGTAAATTGAGGCCATTTCCTCTCGTCCTATTGCTGGTTACTTGGGAGAAGAGGCCAACACCCTCGTCGCCACAACCCCCTTTCAGGTAGCTGTAGAGAGCGATAAGGTCTCCCCTCAGCCTCCTCTTCTCCAGACTGAACAACCCCAGTTCCCTCAGCCACTCCCCATAAGACTTGTGCTCCAGACCCCTCACCAGCTTCGTTGCCCTTCTCTGGACACGCTCCAGCACCTCAATGTCCTTCTTGTAGTGAGGGGCCCAAAACTGAACACAGGATTCGAGGTGCGGCCTCACCAGTGCCGAGTACAGGGGCACGATCACTTCCCTACTCCTGCTGATATAAGGAAGAAATTCTTCACTATGAGGGTGAGGCACTGGAACAGGTTGCCCAGAAGTTGTGAATGCCCCATCCGTGGAAGTGTTCAAGGCCAGGTTGGATGGAGCTTTGAGCAACCAGGTCTAGCGGAATGTGTCCCTGCCCATGGCAGGGGGGTTGGAACTAGATTATGTTTAAGGTCCCTTCAGAACCAAACCATTCTATGATTTTTCTAACAAAGTTTACTTTAGGGAGCCTTACAAAACAAACAAAGCAAGCCAATCAATGTAGTCAACTTCATTTTTTTTCCTGGCCTCGTAATATTTATGCATCATTCTAATTTTTATGTTTATAGATTCTGTCTGTAACTGCTACAGACTATGAGAAATCTGAGCCTTAGGTTATATTGGCTGTATAATAACTCACTTAAGTCCTTCCTTTATCATCTATGCTGAGGCTAAAATGGGTGCATTTGCAATGATGAAAAGAGATTAAATCCTATTTCTAGAGGATACAACCTTTAATTATAAATACTGAGTGCTTTTAGACTTTACCCAAAGGTTAGAAATTCAGCTTAAATATGATAGAGTATGAATCTTTTTATGACAAGGTGCTGTAAAGATTGGTTAATTTTATTTTATGTAGTATCTTTTAGCTGAATTTAAAACTCTTCTGAAAGGTACTTTTAGGCTTTTAACCAGATGTCTGTAACAGAAAGAGTTTAGGTGTTCACAAAAATGCCTGTAGAATTGTTCTATCAATTTTTGTGCTATTATGCTGTTAGTATGTTGCTATTGTGCCATTTTCTCATGCAGGTGCATATTGGTTGTAAATGCGTGAAAGACATGGCAGTAGGTACAGCATAAGGTTGTAGGTAAAAAAACCATAAGGTAGAACTGTGGTTTTGAGGGATTAACAAAGTCACTGTCAGAACTTCTCATTAAATTTTTTAAGGATATTCTTGGAAACTTTCTTTTATAGCCATCTGTTCAATGCAACCAATGGACAGGAGAAAAAAGACCTAATGAACAAAGCTTAGTGTTTTGGAATTCTCAGGTATTCAAAAGGTTGCTGAGATGCAAATATTAAAAAATAGTAACTTTTACTTCTATTTGAAAGACCTCAAAGTATCCCACAAAATAAAATTCTCAAAGTAAATAATACTGTCCAAAGTTAATTCCCACAGTAACTGATGTGGTGGTCCAGAGCATTCAGTGTTTCACAATAAGACAAATCTGCAGACAACTTTGAACATGGTTCTCAATGGCCCTGGTTTTGGCTCCAGTTTTAGTGGTTATGAGCAACACTGAGCAGCATTAGAGACTCTTAAGATATCCAGGCCTCTGAAGTGAATCTTCTCTTGAGTTTTCCTTAAAGTAAACACTCCAAATACACAGAAAGGGCTTTGAACCCAGAAACTGAAGTTTTGCTAGAAAAGAAAATAATTAATTTAAATTCTGAGCATGACCAGAATAGAAATACAAGAGAATTCTAAAAAAATTCCTTCTGCCAACTGCATCCTGGAAAGTCAAGCACTTTCCTTCGCGCTTGAAGGTCTCTCATCAACCTTTAATTGACATACTGAAAATGTTAAAAGAAACTCAGTGCAGTCCCTTTTGGGTCCCTAGATAATGTTTTTCTTCCTTGCCTTTGAGGCCTAGCTGTGATCTCTCCATGCTCTTCCCAGCAAATTCCCAGTCTCTGTATTTTCTCAGGTTTCCTGCCATGTCTCCCAGTGTGGAAGCTGTGGTGTAGGCAGAAGAGTACAGTTCCTTCCAGCTGAGTATGCTTATTCCTTATCAAAGATGGAGCCGTTTTTTCTGTTCTTCAGTGCACCTGATGCCATGAGCTGCAGCTACAATATGGCAAACCATTAGTTTTATTTGCTCACTAGCCACCACTTTTTTAAAGGAACATAAATTAATACATCAGTCGGAAATAAGTTGTCAGACACATTTAATGGGCGAGGACTAAGAAGTCTTCTTGCTCCTGAGCCATGCGTTGTGAGTGAGGAGACTACTGTGGTTCTTGACCTTGGTCTACAAGGAACTGTGAGGCAAATCCTAGGTTGAGATTTGTACTAAAAGTGATGCAAGAGTTTCTAGACTTGTTTGTTTCTAGACTTACTGGTCCTTCTAAGCCATGAGGTCACAAGTCTTGTATAGTGGTTTTTGTGTATTTTTTTATGTTTATTCCAGTTTTTCAAGGTTTTCCAGAGAAATAAGTGAATTTAACTTGTTTCCTTGTGTCATTAAGAGGAAATTGGGGTTTTTGTTTTACTATGTTCTGAAAATGCAATAGATTACAAAAGGGCTTGAGTTAAGGAAGGCTGGTAAGAATTGTTCATACATTGGAGGATGGAATTTCAAGAAATACAACAATTTTTAAAATACTATCCATCTTGACAAAAAGACACTGGCAAATGAATAAGTAAACAGAATAAAGGTGTTAAGGAGAAATTAGTGAAATACAGAATGTGTAGAATTTTATATCCAGAATTAAGAATTTATTTCTGAAAAAGCATTCGGCAGTTCACTGTCAGACACCAGTATTTTTGCAGACTAACACTGGATATGCTGCCATCTTTCCAGATGCTTATACCACTGTGGAAAGACAGAAGACATGGGCTGTGCGTGTTAGATAAGCCAAAGTTAACATTCTAGTAATGCATACAGGTGGCAGCCACCATTGATATCTTATTTTTAAAACAAGTTGTTCCATGAGGAACTAATATGGGCTGGTTTACTATGGATTTGTGTTGTGTTTCTGTATCCTCCCCTGCTGTGAGTTCAATTCTTCTCATGGACTTCCACCTTCTGTTTCTTCTTTTTGTCCCCGTATCCCTCACTTCTCTTTTCACCTTTATGCCATATAAAAATCATATCCATCTTCCTATGACCCAAAACAATCCACTGGTCAAAAGGCAGCAAGTGCTCTAACTGGATCTGACACAACCAGACAAGCAGAACAAAAAACAGAGCTCATGTTGCAGCCTTTTTTTCTCCTCTGGAGGACACAGCAGTCAAGTCTTTCTCTCTCTTCCCTCCTCTATGCAGATGCTGATTTTAAAAGAATTTGTGAGAGCGTTGGTTCTTTCTAATTTTTACTGATTTGGGATATGTATTTGAAATTGGTCAGCAGTTCAAAAAGTGAAAAAAGAGATGGTTGGGTAAGAATGGTGAGGACAGGCTGTTGATCCAATTAACTTTGCAAAACATCATTGGAAACCAGGCTAAAATAAAACAAAGCTAAGCTTAATAAAAACAGGTTTTAACCTCTCTTCAGTTAAACCATTTCTTATGTATAATTCCACTATATATGGGCACTGTTGATATACGTAAAGTTTATTCAGTGAGTTTTCCTGTAAAAGCTCCAGCTTTTTAAAGTTCCTGTTCCAGTTGTACTAGATGAAGTGAAAGTTTCCTTTTCTGAAGTTCAGTGTACCATGAGTCTTTGCTTTATTGATTTTTATTCTTTTTTTTCCTGTTTATTGCCCCATAGGAGCAGTCTCACAGGTGCTGGACAGTCTGGAAGAAATTCATGCACTTACAGACTGCAGTGAAAAAGACTTAGATTTTCTTCACAGTGTTTTCCAGGATCAGCATCTTCACACGCTACTAGATGTAAGTTTTCTATGATAAACAATTAGAATGCATTTCTGTATCTGTTGTTCATTTTGTTTTATCTGGAATATATTCTCTTGTTTTTGTTTCATACCAAAATGAATTTATTTAGGTGTGGAATGTAATAATCAACTAGCACTTTACACAAAAGTACATTTTAGGACTATACATACAGAATATTTTAGAATATGTAAGTGGTTAATGAGTTCGTTTGAATTGATAGCTTTGATTTAAAATAATTCATCAGAATAGGCTTTTTTCTTTTGATGAGGGCTGGATTTTATTTTTTAAATGTGAATTGTAACTGTATGGATTCAATTATTTTTAAGTAATACAATAATCTTAGACCAGTTCTATGGATATTCTTAAAAGTGTGACATTTTGTGTGAAACCTAGGTATGCTTATTTCTGTCCTATTTTTTAACACAATATGTAATAGGGTGTTGCCTCTTCGCCCAAGTAACTAGCGATAGGACAAGAGGAAATGGCCTCAAGTTGCACCAGGGGAGGTTTAGATTGGATATTAGGAAAAATTTCTTCACTGAGAGGGTGGTCAGGCATTGGACCAGGCTGCCCAGGGAGGTGGTGGAGTCACCATCTCTGGAAGTGTTCAAAAAACGTGCGGATGTGGCACTTAAGGACATAGTTTAGGGGACTTGGTGGCGCTGGATTAATGGTTGGACTTGATGATCTTGAAGGTCCTTTCCAACCTAGTGATTCTGTGATTTAAATCTGTATTATTCTGTGGTTCATGAGAGCTTTATAGTGGTTCATTACTCCATAAGACAACAGTGAGTGTTCCAGAAGAAAGTATGCAAAAATTACAGAGCTGGAAGGTACAGGTTAGTGCCTCATGGTAAGCATAATCAGGATCTGGTTCCCATTTCTTCATTGTCTATATGTAATCATAGTTCACTGTCTGGCTGCACGTACAGATCAACTGTGATACCAGATGGTTCATAGATTTATTATTTTCTTTTCTTCCAGAAAAATAAAGCACTCTATTTTGCAAAAATAATTTTGAAAAGTAAGTAGTCTGCTGGTTGAGAGAAAAATGCTTGCACGCTACTTCTCTTCCTGTACCTTGAGGATTTCCTGTTTTCAAAGTTTCCTGTTATCTTGTCACATGCAGAAATCCTGTTTATATTTCCCACTAGATTTTTAACCAAGAAGGCCTAACAAGCAAATACATTATACTTTCTCCAAAACTGTGTGAATTTGGGAAAATATACATACAGTTTTGAGGTAGAAGTATTTACTGAGCTACAACTCTCTGTAAAAACAGGGACCTTCAGCATCACTGCAGGCTTACACTCCATCCCTCATTATAAGTGCCAAGACCCTCACTGAAGAACAAATTCAAAAGCATATCATGCTGTCATTGATTCCTATGTCTACACAGTATTGGAGTCTAAAATAAAGGTAAAAAAGAAGCAGAAAAAACTTTCCGTGATTTTTTTCTGGGATATACGGATACCTCATGTTGAAGACAGAGGACTTGCTTTCCGGCAAGACAAACTTTTTCTAAAACAATCTACACATTCCACTGAGAAAAGACTCATGATGGAACCAAATCCTCAGAGACATAGGGTATGACCAAATTAGCAAGTACTACAACATAACAGTAGTAGATCTGCAGAGAAGAGCAGTTGACACTGGGACCCAGTGCCAGCAATTCTGCGTATTTTGGGGGCTTTTACTTTATAGCTTTATACTTTTTATAGCTATACTGCAGTCCTATGGACTGAATAGTCATAGTCACTGGTAGGTGAACAGCATCTTCTGTTTTAGTGTCATTTGAGAGTAAATATGCTCTGGTAACACTGTACAATGAAAACCAAAGAATGGTTGGTGGGCGTAATCAGAAGATTCATTTCAAAAATGCACTCCTGAATCAAACCAAAATGCTCATGTGACCATATAGATGATGACAATTTTATTACTATGTCTTAAATTTAACAACTTGGATACCTCAGTGAATATCACAAATCTAACAAGATGTCTATGCTTTTTACCCAGTGAAAGGCACACAGGAATAGGAGTCATTCTAGCTATCTGATCTGCAGGTTGTAGAAATTATGGTTGTAGAAAACTTTAAAGAGTTTCTGAAAAATTGTTGAATGCTTTAGTTCCTATATGCAGCTTTGCAGGGGTATGACATGAATGTAAATGGTGCCATAGTTCCTTTGGTGTCCAAACTCTTTAAAATGTAGTAGATGATTTGTACACTTACAATTTGTTTAGAGGTTGGTGCACAGTGGACCACCTGGATTCTGTGCATCCTTCAACTTTAAAGGATTCAAATCCAAACATACTTCCTTCCAGAAGAGGACCTAACTGAAGGGCTCTGAACTGGCCTGTAGGAGAACATAAGCCTTCTGGTAAAGCTTCCCCACAACGTAGCTACCCGTATGACTCGAGGAACCAGAGATAGTTAGCTGTTAAGTGATGAGGGCATTGCTCTGGCACAAGATTCTACAGTTCTAATCTTTGTTCTTGGTAAAGGTTTATGCATTTTACATTAAATGGTCATTGGATAAAATTATATGAAGCATGCAAGAAGAAGGGATTAGGAGCTCATGACTTTCCTGAATTGCATCTCCAACTCATCTTGCAATTTGCATTAAAATATGAATCTTTTTTTTCCCAGTGGAAGTTCATCAAACTTGTGTTCCAGATGCTTAAATTGCTGCAGTATGGAAAGGTGGTCAGATAATATGAATGAGAAATAAAAATTTGGACAGAAAGAGAACATGAGTGTAATAATAAGAACCAAAACACTTGTGTCACTCATGTGAGAAGTTTTTAGTTATTTATTAACCATTATTATATTGTCATATAACTCTTGGCCTTAGTTTAGGTCTACCAGACATTAACTTACACTTCTGCAATGCTTTTGCTTTTTTCTGTTCTTTACAGTACCAGTCTGGTTCATAGTACTTCACTAATGATCTAATATTTCTGTAATGGTCTGCTGTAGCCTTTTAAACAAGAAAAAACTGCAATGAATTCATACCATTTTGTTATTCTTTATTTATTATTTTATTATTTTATTATTTATTTAAAAGTCATGGTCATTCTCTTAGACAGAAAGGGATACATTTAAATGCACAATACAGTAACATATTTGTGAGAACAAAACGCTATCAAAAAGCATTTTTGTTTTATTACGCTATGTGGAAGGGGGTGATAGAATCTTCCCAAAGATACTTTGATTAGAATAATACAAAATGAAATTCTAAAAGATTGCAATGTCATGAAATACATATTTGAAAGATTGAAGCAAGTGACAGACAGTGTTATTTGAAAGGGTAGCTCCTTCATTTCATTAACTTGCATGTGGGAGATTGATTTCTGTTTATGCGTTGATACTATTTCAGTTTCTGTCAGAAGTCTGAAAAAATCATCAGTTGTACTTGGATGAAGTTCTGTCGGGGAAGCTGTTTATTCCTGTCAGAATATTTGAGGTTAACAAGGCCACCATAACAAGTCACCTGTAAAGCATTATATTCCACTAAGTAAGAATTTTATAATCTGTTGTGAAGTTGTGGCCGTCACTTTGCATTAAAACTACTGTTCCTCTTCCTTGGCCTTTTTCCACAGTTAAATTTGTTCTCATGTTCCTACTCTTTCTCAAGAGTTATCCTTATTTTTAGACTAGGCACATGATGATAGTTCACTCCTGCAGCTGAAATACCTTCTTTTGCTTCTGAACCAACACTTTTTCTGAAAGCAAAAAAAAATCTTCGCATTAAGAGTGCAAGTTACCCACATGTTGGTTTTTTCAGGTAATATAGATCACAAAATGGAAGTATTCTTTCTCAGTAATTCATTAACTTAGGTGTTATGAGGACAGGCACCTCTGAAGACCATAGAAAGCAGGGTTCCTGTCATCCCATTGATTGTTTTTAATTGATTCATTTATGTATGTCTGTTTTGATAGCTACCTTAAGACCCTCTTTCACTTTACTTGAGTGCCAAAACTGTTCAAAACAAGGGGGAGAAATGTCCCAACTACGTGCAAAGTGATTTATAATCACTTGGGGCCAAATCCTGCAATACACCAGCATATCCAGATGTGGTCTTATTGTATAGTTTCATTGTGTGATTTTTTTTTCATCATTTTACAGAATCTCTCTATTGTGTTGGGTGTGTTTTTCCTGCACAAAAGTTACACAATTCATTATTAAAAATTTAATTTTATTTACTGGGAAGAGTAAAGAAAAGAGCCTCTAGAAACAACCATTTAGAAATATTCACTACCTAAAAAAATTCATTGTTTTCTAATTGATCTTGTAAAGTAAAATAGTAACTTTGGGTTGGACAGATTTCTTTTTTTTTTCCTTGCTTGTGTTAGAAATGTGATGATCAAAATTTTGGTGAACACTATAGGGCATTC
>NW_010509781.1:65170-92386 GCF_000687285.1 Phaethon lepturus
CTTAGAATTGTCTGGGTTTATGCTTATATAAAGCTGTATAAATTGTTTCTAGTATCCAACTTAGATAATAACGGGTGTAATAAAGTAAAGGATATAGATAACTTTATGGAAAAACAGAGCTAAATTTAAGTAGTGAAGGAGCTTTTTATTACCACTGACAGATTTTTAGAAGCCTTTTCAAATGCTTTAATTAAGATTTTTTTATCAACTTTCAAGAAAGACATCCTGGGAGGCATTGCTGTCTTGTGTCAGCAATACTGATAAAGAAGTTGTAACCTCTTCACAGTTATTTCCTAATTTTGGAGACTATGGCCTTTGGCTGTCTTCTGTATCATGACAAAAGATTTTAGTTTAATGATTATTTGTTTGGAAAAGTATACTGGGTTTCAAGGCTGTGCCTAATGGGGAAGATCTTTACATAGTGTGTTTCATCTCTATCTGTGCATCAAAGGAAGCAAGGTTTGCTAAAAAGTAAAACGAGAAGCTGCTATTTTATGCAGCTGCCTACACTGAAGGAGACAAGAGAAATCTTTCTTCTGTTGAGTCAAGTAGTTTGGTCACCTCTCCAGGGACGATTTCTGTGGGTGATTCTGAATGCAGATGTCGTTTGATTTACAAGTGAGATTTTCACTCAGCAGGAGAACAATATCAGCTTTTGTGTGACTGGGGCCTCTCTATGCTACTGGCTTTGTCTGTGTCTGTCCTGAGTCAGATAGTTCTGTAGGCTGATATCTTTTGGCTGTTGATTTAAGGAGTCCCTTATATTATTTTCATGATGGAATTGTTAAGGTAAGTGTTGTTATTTATGCAAGTATATCTGTGATAGAAGCATTACGAACTTTGAAGAAAGTTTACCTTTTGCTGGTGTAATGCATTACACATGTATGGTTTTAACTAAATGAGACTAAATAAATTTTGGAGTAGCTGTATGTATCGTATCCATATGTGTAGCCACTTCGTCCCTTTAGAGCTTAATTTATATTCATAGTGCGTATATTTAAGGCATACTGATTTTTCAAGAGAATCTCGCTTTTATGTCTGTTGTCCTTTGCTGCTAATGGTAATGTTTCAAAGGAACATGCATCCATGCACTCTTCAGACTTCCCTTAGTATTTCTTTTCAACTCAGTCATCCAAACAGATTTGATCCTGAAGTCCAGACTTTTAAGGAAACATATTTTCTCTTTTGCTAGAAAGAATGTTGTTGGGACCTCAGTTTAGCCTCTTACATGGTTGGCTGAGGCTTTCTACTGAATTTGTTTTGATTTGTTCTGTTTACCCTCTCAATGTTGGATGTTGGCACGGTAAATTTGGATGTCCTTTGTAAAAGCATCAGTTATTCAGCAGTGTCCAGCCATGGCTGATACTGTAGTTCTCTATTTGAAAATGTTCAACACTCTTCATACGTTTATCCCTGATTTGCTTTTCGTCTGAGCAGAGTGTATTAATTTAACAATTCTACTGTTTAACAATTCCATTATATCCCTGGGAAAAAAAACAAAGCAAGATACATTTTGATTTCTATTTTCAGGATGCTTTCATTTCCTTCCTCCTTTCTTTTCTTTTAATTAATGGAGTGGTGGAATATCTATTATATGATACAGAAAAGAAAATAAAACCAGCAGCTGTGTATAAAAAGCTTAAATATTTTCATGAATCATCTAATTTTCCTATGTTTTGATTTTAATAAGAATGGCTTTCTATGTGAATCACATAGCATGGTTCAAGTTTTTTGGATCAACGTTGGTCCTTACCCTCTTGAATACTGATTATGTTAAAACTAATAAGTGGAACGTGTTTTAATGAAACGTGAATGTGTTTCTTTCGCAAAAACAGATCAGAAAGTGCATGTGTGTTAGATGTCTTGTTAAACTCCCTCAGAATGTGTTATGCTTATGTGAAGTAATCCTTTCTAATTTTTAAAACACCTTGTTTTCCTATTTTTAATTATCCTTTAATTGACATGTTTGTAAGACAAAAGCAAATGGAAAATATTTGTTAAAAAAAAGAAGAAACTATGCTGGCAGGAAGGCACCTTGCTATTTGGGGAACCAAATCTGGCTTTTATCCCAGTCCAGCAGAGGCAGCATGCCCAGCCCCAGGGAGTGGGAGGGACTGTCTCTCACACTGCAATGGAAACTCCTTTCCCAAGAAGTGTAGAAGAACATTGACCAAGCCTTAGGGATAACTGTGTGAAGAATTCCTTCAGTAGGTGGGCTGGATCATCATCACCAGTGCAGTATGCTTTTTCTCTAAAAGGTAACTTCTCTGGAAGGCCGTATCTGAAAGAACACTAAAAGCAGAGGCTGTTCTAGAATTTCTTCTGCATTATTTCATAGTCATTCTCTAAAATACCTTCCATTTTCAACTTCCTTCATATCTTTGCATTTCCTTTTCTGTATTCCTGGGATATGTAGCATCATCTCATTGTTTTCTTGTTCTTCCTGTTTCTCTGTCTTACAAATTTATATAGAGAATTTGTCTTATATGGCACTGATATATGACTTAGTCTCTTAAACACAAGGCTAATACAAATAAGAGCGAACAGTAACTTTTATATTGATTAAGATTCATTTTTGAGAAATTTATGTATCCACTACTTTCCAACAATGCAAAATTCTGAGTTGGATTGCATGACACAGTGATAGTTGCTTTGTGGCACTTAACCTGTTTTCTTTCTAACTAATGTTCTGTCATTTCTGGGTATTTATAAGCATAGCAGTGATATGGTGAATCATCAAGTGAAATTCAGCTTAATAAAGTATGTACTTTAAATAAGAATTGTATTATTTAGCCCCTTCCTTGGCCTAATGTTATCTTCCCTGTGTCAGTGGTGTGTCATTGTGAGTGTCTCTGCAAGTGTGTGTATATGTGTCTATATACATAGATATAGACCAACATATCTTAATCCAAAAGCATAAATCTATAGACTTCTTTTTAGTAAGTAAAATCAAAAATTCCCTTGATTGCAGTGTATTTTTCTGTTGCTGGGCCCTGATCTGTCCAAGAACACTAGAATTGTATTCCTGGCACTTGTAGAACATCTAATTAACTTCGCTAATAGTGTTTTGAGGTAAAGAGGATCATTTTCATATTTGGTTTTCCACATCTTCTTCACCACTTTTTATCTTAAATGCAGTTCAAGTTAGTATCAGTTCTTTTTAACTGTAAGAGCTACCTTTTTTTTTGTTTTCCTTGTAAAACTTCAGATTCTTAGATTTATTATTTCTCCCGGAGCTTGGGACTTACTCTGAGAAATGGCAAAAATAAAAGAAATGCTACATCGCCTGGGATATAGCCCACAAATCTTGAATAACACGTCCGCTATGTTGGTGCTGGGAGCTTTCTTCAGAACGATACTTCAGTCTACACTTATTTTACATCACAATACCCAAAGGCAATATAGTAACAGCCCGGTAAGCTATGCTTCTGTCTTTAAAGTCAGTCAGGCTTCACTGCTTCCTACTTCCAGTTATTCAAGTAGTTTTCTGGTACCTGTTGACTGTTCTTTGTGTTAATGAGCTCATTGCAGTATATATTTATTCTCAGTATATCATTACAAAAAATTTACATGGATAGGGAGAAACAATATTTTAAAAATAATAACTTAGTTAATAAAAAATTAGTACCTCCTGGTGCAAGATATGATCAGTGTCACAAGGCAGGTGAGAAGCTGTGTTCTTTTGCCAACCCTCTGTAATCATTGCGGATTTAACTAGGTTTATATGGATTCTATATCCCCCTGGAATTAGGTTCATGGTCATTAGCATGCTTTTTTTTCAAAATGGTGATATGAGCCTGAAGAGTTAGTTCAGCTGACAGAATTGGGAATTAAGCCTATTTAGGCTTAACCTGAGTCTATAGTTCCTGCTATAAGTCATTAGTCTGTATTGGGGGGGTGGGGAGGAAGAAAGGGGCAAAGGTTATTCTTTAGGGTGTATCAAGGTGTTGTCCATGTAACATAACACTTTTTAGAGCCCTTCCTGTGTTGAGGCATTTGTTTTCCCTGGTGCTTTTAGGGTCATGGAATTGTTTAGATTGGAAAAGACTTTTGAGATCAAGTCCAGCTGTAAACCTAATACTGCCAGGTCCACCACTAAACCAAGTCCCTAAGTGCCACGGGTACACGTCTTTTAAATACCTTCAGGGATGGTGACTCCACCACCTCCCTGGGCAGCCTGTGCCAATGCCTGACAACCCTTTCAGTGAAGAAATTTTTCCTAATATCCAATCTAAACCTCCCCTGGCGTAACTTGAGGCCATTTCCTCTCGTCCTATCGCTTGCTACTTGGGAGAAGAGGCCAAGACCCACCGCACTACAACCCCCTTTCAGGTAGCTGTAGAGAGCGATAAGGTCTCCCCTCAGCCTCCTCTGCTCCAGACTGAACAACCCCAGTTCCCTCAGCCGCTCTTCATAAGACTTGTGCTCCAGACCCCTCACCAGCTTCGTTGTTCTTCTTTGGTCTCGCTCCAGCACCTCGATGTCTTTTATGCTTACTGTTTTTTATCTGATCAGCTGCTTGGTGTCATCTTTAAAAGGTGGTTTGCTTTGGTTTTGTTAAGATCAACTTCAATTAGATATCTGATGCAGCAAAAAAAAATTAAGTGACTCTGTTATTGAACTAATGAGATTTTTGTGCCCTTGAAATTATAAATATGTTGAAGTATCTTGTGAAAAGCTTGTGTCTTTGACAGCAGTGCTACTAGTACATTCCAGAATGAAAGTGGGTTTTTTTTATTGGGACCATTGATTTTCATTGTGTTGATTTTCCCACTGCTGTGCTGGTTTTCTTGGTACTGCTATGTGCAAAGCAGTACTTTTATCTCTCCTAGTTTTACTTCTTTCGTCTTTCCAAAAGAAGTTAAAATGTTTGCAATGTGAACAGGGAAAAATCTAGTTTATGATACAGGAATGGAGTTGAGACTCTGAAAAAAAAAAAATGGCTGGAGGGACTCTTGGCATAGAATTCCTGAAACAGAGAAGGATTAGCTGGTGTACTGAATATGTCTTGTAGTGTATGGTGGAGGACTGAAGAGTACCCTGGATATCTGCAGTCAGCTCATGGCAGCAGAAATTGAAGAGTTCCCACCTCCCTTGATGAGGCAGGAAAACATCTTAGTCAGTCTACTTAAATATAAATTGTGTTGTCACTATGGTTTTAAAGTGTAGCATGTATTTATTTAAGACTATTCAATCCCAGGCTTTGCTTACCACACTTTCCAATTGAAGAGAACATATGTTTACCTACATGTATCGCATATGATACAGAATTTTGCTTAATTGCAACCTCTTCCTCTTTGGCAAGCTATGTACATGTACTGTTCGGCGTATCTTCTAATATCTGCTATCACTTGTTAAGAACTGCAGTCTGCAGTCATTAGAATTTTTATAATTAATATTAATATGGGTTTTTCTTAAAATATGAGACAAATTACTAGGTTAGAGTCCTAACTTATAGTGAAATATAATGCTCTCAGATACTGGAGTCTGGATTCATTATACACGAGTGAGGCATTTAGGGGCACTTTAAATTAAATAGAGGGAAATAATGTCTTGTGTGATTTTGAGGAGTAGCATAACTTTTTACTATCAGTACTTCTGTGACACAACTGGGGGAAAAAAAGAAGACTTCTTGGTAAATATGAAACAAATTGAGAGGCACAATTTAGAAGGACACTTGTGGAAACAGAATGAACACACCCTGCAGTTTATTTTGTAAGAATATCGTCCTTTCCTCAGCTCTTTTATCTCTGAAGTGTGAAGGCTTTGAATTTACAGAGTAAGTGCATATCACATGGTAGTTGTTGCTGAGAAGGAATACATTCTACAACAGAGTTAAAATTCGTTCATAGCTTAGCCCATGTATGCTGAAAAAACTTAGCCCCTTGCAAAGAAATAGAACATACAAGTTCATTACTGAACATCTTGACGCTTGACCATGTGGTCTGAACCAGTAACTATATAAGTTTTAACTTATAAGTTTAAAAAATTTTTAACTATATAAGTTTAAAAAATAAAATTAGAGCAAAGATTGATTTAGAACAAACTCTGAAAATATTTAACGTTCTGTGAAGACTGTAAAAATCAATGTGCCATGTAATATGCGTAAGTAGTAATATTTCCTTTTTCATTTTAAAAGCTAAAATTACTCCTTGTCCAAACTGGCAGTCTAAGAACTACAGTTAAAAAATGGTTATGCCCACATATGTAAGCACAGTGGATTTAGTGTATGGAGCTGCACAGATTTGTATAGTCTTATTTTCAGATTGAACTTTGTGTGATTTCCCCACAGTTCATGAGTGCCTGCAGTTTTGCTACAGGATTGTAACCTATTGAGAAAATTTAAACTTGGGTATGTTTTCACTTTTTTAAGTTTTCATCAAAAGATAGGTACAACAGCTATCCCAACATTAAGCTACATAACAAAATGAAAACCTTTTCAGTGCTCTATATGTTAACCTTCTAGACCTCCTGGTGTTTCCAAGCATACAAAATATGTCAATGCAAGATTTAGATGGTAAAATATTGAGTGGTAACATACGTAATGCCACTTGGCATCTTTGGATTACTATGAAGGCAATGTATACAGCGTCCTTTGGCTGTGCACTTCTTAGGGGTTGGGGGGATGTGTTTTCCCTCTGAAAGGAAGCCTATGATAATTTCAGGCTTCCACCCTACTAAAACAGGTACCATACCTGTCACCTTTTGTCCTTTAATTTATATTTATCCTCAGTAGAATGAACCTTGATTGATTGTGCTTTACGAAGATGCTGTTCTGGCAACTCAGCAGGACCACATCTGACAGGCAGTGTTTGTTGTCATGCATAGCACACTGAAGGGTCAAAAAATTTTATTCTAGCAATTCTTGAAGTAGATCAGTTAATATATTTCTTCCTCCTCCAGTAGTAAGGCATTAGCCGCTAAGAAACAGGTAGTATCCTCTGCGTGCATTCAGAAATGTGGTCATTAACCACCTGCTAACATTTGTTAAATATTTTCCAGTTGGCATTTAGCTTAATTGGTATGTCAGTTTTGCATGGTCAGAATTTCAGGTTTTGTGTATGCAATACAATGAAATTTGTCATTCTTGCTCTCTAAAAGACAATTGCCAATCATGTGCAGTGGGAATTGAACAAATAACGCAGAGAAAAATGTTTTGCCCGGTTTGGCTGGGTTTCCTCTTTTCTCTTCTGCTCCCCAAAAGTTAAGTTCTTGATGTAAAATAAAACAAATGAAGAAGCCCAAATGTGGAATGGTACCCCAAAAAAGGAAGCAGCTTGGAATAAAACTTGAAATTCCATAGGGTTGATTGAATTTACCTGGCACCATTTTTTCTTACCTTCATGCAAAAATCTGGTTTTATGTTCATTTCTGACACAGGCAGCAGCAAGTGTAACTCTATTCTACAGGTAACACATGAATATGTAAGAGTACAGATGACTTTAAAAAAGAAATTACAGTTGGCCTACATTTTGCAGACAAAAGTTCCTCTAAAAAGTAAAAGAAGAATATGTGTTTTTCAGTTCTAGCATGTAAGTAATCAAAATTAAAGTGAAATTCACGGGTCTTTTGGCTACTATAAGAATTTTTTTTACAGAAAAGATGATTTATGTGTTGCATGAATGTGAATATGTAGAAAGAAATTGAATATTTCAAATTAGCATAACCGCTATCAGGATTACTGAAAGTCTGCCTGCCTGCAGTAACAAGCTGCAACGATGGTAGCTGTCAGTTTTGTGGCATGACAGAAACAAAATCCTGTCTTTGCAGACAGAATTAATGTACTACTTCAGACTGTCTTGTTCTGTGAATACTGTGTCAGAGAATCCTCGTATTAGCTGACAAACTACTTCTGAAACCTTCTATTGAAGTAGTTTTGATTGCTGTTTAATTGCCCAGCTGTTTAGTTGCCCAGCATGTCGCTGTGTAAGGAACTTGAATGCGAAGGTTGATCATACTCCTATGCTACAGTAAGCGTACCACACAGAAAAAACTTTGAAGCTGTGGAGGGCTGTAACCTGTAATGCTGTAGAGGTCACAAAGTAGAGTCTTAAATGTACTTCGGACTTTCATACGGGACAGGATTGTAATGTGTGCTGTAGAATTATGCTGGGAAATTAAAGTTAGGTCACTGATGCTAAAATGGTAACAGTGAGCTTCAGGCACAGTCCTCAACAGCGAAAAACTGAGGGTTTAAAAGAACAGACTGTCTTTAAACAAAGTTGAAGATAAAGCCCCTGCTGACTGTGACCTTGTTATTCAGTGCGTTTTCCAGTAGGATTTGTTACCGTCAGGGATGTGTTTCCTTGAGGGCATACAATCCCAAGGAAAGAGGCACCGATGGGAAGGTTATAACACTTCGCATGGAAAAGGAGATGTGCAACAGAACTGGCAGAAGAAAGAATGAAGTGCTCTATCAATTATCTAATTGGCTCTTTAATTTTAGTGCTTCTTCGATATTACTGCTTATGAGTATTATTTCATTCAGTAGGTCATGGATTTCTTTCAGACTTGCAGCACATGAAACCTCTGGGTTAAATGGAGTACCACGACAGGGAGCTGGGAGGTAACAGAGCAACAAGCCTATTTGTTAGTAAACGTGGCTGTGCAAGGGGCAGCACCTCCACCAGAGAATTTTTAGATAGTACAAAAACCTAGAAGTGATAAAAAACAGCCCTCTAGTATCACTCTGTTGCGTATGGTTATATTGCTCACAAAGCAAAAGTCAAATCTATATAGACATGTTTTAAAGATTATTTTTAGATGTTTCAATTCGGGGATTTAATAATTGAGGTTGGCAACCCAGTATCTGTCTGAGTTATAACTGAATCCTCACAAAATGTATATTTGTGTTGAAAGATCATGGGTTTTATGCTCTAGCAGCTCAGTAGCTTTTGTTTTAACAAAAGTTTCTCATTTGCATCACAGAAACTTACAGATTTTGGGTAGATAAATACTTACTGATTCTTACTGATTTCACCATGTGATCTAACTTTGATTACATTCAAGATTAGACCAGGCAGCGAGGCTAAATTTCTGCTAGTTGTCATGTATCTAAATTTTTCAGTGTGACATTGAATGGGGGTTGTGTCCGGACAGTATTCTCACTCCTCTTACAGGAAATGGTTAAAAAGGAATTTCTGCACATCTGAAAAACTAGTCAGAAGGGAAGAGTTTGTTGTTTTGTCTCGCCTGTCTGATTGTGGATTAGGCGTTGGGCTGTCTGCTTTTAAATATCAGAAGAAACGAGTTCCCTTCATACAGGCAGAAGACAAAAAGTCTCTACTCCAATGAAGAAAGCTGGGCAACTGATAGTGACACTACTTGACATGTTGTGGGTATTCTTTTCATAGCATTTGTGTTCTAGCATGCAAAATTTAAAGTAAAAGTTGGCTTCTTAAGAAGCAGTACTATTCTGTTAATTAGCTATGATGTCAATTTATGTTTGTTATATTAAGTTTTGTTAATATGTCAGTTGTGATTGTTGAGCTTTTCTAGATCAAGCTCTGAATTTTTATTTTCTGTGTAGCAAACGCAGAAGAACTGGTGCTGAGGAGTGAGACTGAGATGCAAAGTATTCAAAAGTCTGGAAATTCCAAAGGTTACAATTGCTGTGGCATTTTACAACTTTTTTTTTATTGTTATCAGAATTTTTTAATTGTTATGTTTATGCTTATTGCTGAGTGAAATTTTTGGAGATTGGACTACTGGGGGGAGGCATCAGAGATACTTGCTATGACTTCAAAATAGAACGTCGCAGCAAAAAGAAAGCCCATCATAAGGGCACATACAGATTTTGCCCTGCTGAAAGCCCGTCGGTATCACATAGAAAAGCATTCTGTTGAGGACAGTGAAGAATGAACCAGTTAATTCTGTTCCACAAGAAGCCACCTTTGGAATGGTCCCTGAAGGACTTAGGGTTACGGGGCTGCTGAAAGACAGCAGCATTGTAAACAGGCTGGGTTTCTGTGATTAAAATTGCGGAGCTAACTGCACATAGTAATGTGTTCTGTACCACAGGAGTATATAAAGCCTGGCTGTAATTATCATTAATGTTTACTTTAATCTATGATGTGTGCAAACAGGTTTCATTCAGAGTTTTCTTACACATTTTGTAAAATGTTTGTGTAAAGGTGTGTTGGATTCTGGTGTCCAAGGGAACAAATGTTCTTGTTAATGTGCATACATGAAACCTCTAAATTCACATGCTTTCAGAGACAAATTATGGAACTGTAAATTCCTTCTTCTAAATTGCTTCTGCTGTTTCTATTGTTTAAGTGCAAAAATATTTGAAAATATTACAAAATAGTCTTTTTTCATGGATTGCAAAGAAGGTAGGACTGCTTCACCGGTTCTGGTGCATTAATGCATCATATAAGCTTTGCTCCTCTAACCGGCTTCTGCTGTGTTCTGGTGGAAAGCTTCTAATCTTCTGTAACCCGTAAAGACTAATTATTCTTAGAGTTAATGTGTTTTCTGAAATAGGCTTAATAACATAATGCTAAAAAATTCTGTCCAGACAGAACACAGTTACTAAAATTGGAAATGAGGGATACAAAATAATATCCTGGATTCATCCTTCTGTTTATATGAGTACATACCAAACAAGAGACACTTTAGAACCAGACATTTTTTTTAATGTCCAAAAAAATTCAGGGAAAGCATTCTTGAAACCATATATTCAAAACATTAAAAAAAAAGCAAGTACTAATACTTCCTTTGTTTCTGGGTTTACTTACTATTACTTGATGTATTTTTAAAGATACATATCTTGGTTGTATGTTCTTATGTTTGCTTTGACTACATAAACAGTTAATGTAGAAATCATACTTCTGATACAATCTTGTACATAATATTATTTTAATTTCTCCTAAGGGTGCATTAGAAATACATAATGACATACGAACCTGAACAAGATAATTGGTTCATGGGGTATTGCTGTGTATATATTTATAGATTTGAAAGCAGTCTTGTCATTTTACTGTCTTCAGTGTGTAATAATTGCATTTGTCTTGTGTATTGTAATTTGTGCCACTACTCTCCAAAATAATATAGTGTTATAATGCCTTATACCAGAGAGAAATGGCGTGGCCTGAACAAAAGGTTGTTTCCAGATGAGATGAGAAAATAGACACTGAGACAGTTTGATAACAATACTGATTGTCTCCCCTAGGAAATTTTTCTGTTGCTAACATAAAATGTCAGTAATAAGTACAGCTGTTTTGTTGTTAAAAAGGGATTAAAAACAGTTTTAGGTCAAGACAGCATCCACCATCATTTCAAGAACCACAATTAAAACCTAAGAATTTGTGGCCCATCTATAAAAAGACAAAGAAACTTTGACATGATGAAAGCCACGGTCAGCTCCTGTTTTAAAAGTAATTCAGAGCACAGAGATAGCAACAACTAGCTGAACATATGCAGTGTGTTTAAAAAAAATATTGTATAGGAATTGGCAAACTACATTTTTCCTTATGCCATTTGGATTTTCTCATGTGGAAATCTTCTTTGACTTCACATACAAAAATAAATCTTTCACTACTGCTATTGGCTTCCTTTTGGATAATTCATAAAACACCAGTTTTCTTCATCTAGATATCATTTTGCAGCAAATTACAAAATAAATTATTTACACTGAAATCTTAAAGTTTAATCTGTTGTTTATGGAATGTGTGGCTAGGAGAAGCAATTTTAATTATGTAGCCTAGTCCCCTTGTAAGCTAAAAAGTCCATGAACTAACTTGAATTAGGGTATACCATTTCAAAAATGTCTGTTTCTGGTTTTCAAAAACTCCCAGGAGAGTAAATTAATTACATTCTTTATTACCTTCAATGTTGATATTTGTGCTTTAATTCTACTCTGCATTTGTCCCGACCACTTCCTTTTACTCTGATCATGTGATAGTTTTGTCGTTTAAACTGAATTCCCTTATATTATCAAACTTCTGTCTTCTTTAAGCATTTTATAATATACTAGGGGAAGAGATGATTGATCTTTTTGGAAAGCTTTTTCTGAGCCCTCTCTGCCTCTTGACATCCTTGCTGTATTTTGAATGTAGCACTGAACAGTGATCTATTGGGGGCATGTGACAAACATATAACAATCTTATTTCTTAAGTGATATTCTCATTATGGTATGGCATTTGGCTGTAGTCTTCCGTGGGAGAAACTGATATGTAGCTGACTTTATGCTTTCCTTTCCCTCTGCCAAGATGGTTCCTCCTCTTTTAAGTATTACTTGTGTTCTTTGTTTGTAGATGTACGATCTTCTATTTGGGCAGAAAATATGTTTTTCTTTTTCCTTGCATGCAGAGGTTAAAGTGACGGCAATTGAGTTAAACAAATGAAAAAGTGTATTTTATTTTTTTTCTTAAATTGGTATACCTTCATGAAATGTCTCTGGTTTTAATTAGGAACTTACCATTTAAAAATGCATTTCAAGTTGGAGAGGTTCAAGTTTCTTTTCAGATTTATCATAGGTTTCGTGTGCTTCTTGCTTTTTAGAGTTAAGGTAGAAAATAATTTTAGAGAAAAACACATTATACTCATGGTAAAAGCATAATGTGGTGTAGGCTGTTTGCATAGTGTTTCCATTAGACCCTGGAATGAGTGCCTTCCACTGTAATGAGCTTTGGAGGTAAAGCACCCAAGAAGATTCTCTAGAAGAGGTCTGCTCGTGCTAGTGAAGCTACCAAAAATATATGCTTTCTCTAGTTGAGGCTGTGTTCTACTTCCAGAAACAATAAATGGGTAATATATTGCTTTAAGCCTTAATGCAAATATGAAGGTTTGTCTTTTAAGTACTGTCAGGGTCCCTCCTAATGGTTTGTTACCTTGGAAGCAAATCTCAGTAAGTAGCACTCCTGGAAGATCAAATTTAAGTGCCGTGCCTCAGCATGAAGGTGCTACGGAAAAATAAATGCACCCTTGTTTAGTCTGAACTTTGCCTTGATTTTTTCCTAAACATTCTTAGAGGCATTTTGCTTCCTACTTTCTTTTTTGTCTCCTTCCTAGTCTCAGAAGATAACTTGTCCTCTCCCATGATAGTGAGAAAAAATTGTTTCTGTAAGCTGCCAGTTGTTTTGGATTGCAATAACATAGCGACTTGAGTGAAATCAGCGACTTAGCTTTTAAACAATTGCTAGAAATAACTAATTAAAATATTTTCATGCTAACTTTTCTGTAATTTCATTAATCTTAAAGAGGTCGTGTGTGTGACTGGCTTCGAAAACTACGTTCAGTAATATTCATGTTGGGTATCATGCATTTTCAACAGCTCCCACTGTGCTTTACTCAGTACACAGTGCTTGATGCAGTTTCTTAACAGGTGTATAAATGTGAAAATAATATGGGGTTGGTGGAGTTTCGGTAGGTTTTGTATACTTATTTAAGAAAAGGTAAAAACGAATAATTATGTATGCAACTAAAGTATCTCCTGAACTATAAGCTAGCAGAAAGATTTTATTTTTAAAACTTCAACAGTTTTTAGCTGCTTAAACTGCTGAGTACAGCAGCATTTTGGTTGTACAAGGTGAAGTTGTTGGATGTGGAAGAAACTGATTTAACTTGACTTTTCTACTTTTCTTTCCCCAAGGCAGTGATATAACTGTCCTGCAGGCAATGTTTTTTTGGAAGTTACATTGTTTCCTCTTTTTGTATTTATTTGTGTACGGACTCAAAATGTTCAACATGTGCATTAGATTGGTGAGGAACACAAGGAAAATTGTGGTGATATTGGATTGCATTTATTGTCATTTCCGTGTCTTCTAAAACCTAATGGTATTTCATGTGAGAAAGAGAAGAGGGCACAAGATTCCCTTTGCAAACACCCGAGGCCGTCCTCAGCCAACGATGGAGCTGTAAGCTTCTCGGAGGAAGCTGCTGAGAGCTCCTTGCCGAGCAGCCTAAATGGGGAGTTCTTATCAACTCATCCTTTACCGTGTTAGGATTTGCTGAAGGTGTTAGAGGCCCTTGTGTATTTTGAATGTTTGTTTACATACACTATTTTGAGTTTCAGTTGAATTTTGAGTATTTCCAAAGCTGAGAGATTCCACTGGACAACTTGTTGAAGTGTTTCACTACCCTCAGTGTGATAAAAATCTCTCTAATAACCTAAAAATAGCTATTTGTATCTTTTTTCTATCTTACATTTCAAATAAGTAGTCTAACATAAATAGGAATTAATTACATGACTATCTTTATGTTGTTTGAAATGTAAGCCAAAAGGTTTTTAGTTGAAAATAGTACATATTAGAGTGCTTTTTTATTCTTAAGTATACATTTATTCCTTTAAAACATGCACAATCTTTTAGGTTTGTATGAAAGAGAGTCTGTAATATATATCTCTAAATTGAAGATAGTTCTGTCTCCTGTTGTTTTGCATAGTTGAGGGAGCTTTAAAAGTGGGGCTTTTTTAAATTAACCTGGAATGTTTACAATTTCCTATTTAAATACATTGGCATTCTTCAGTGCAATGGAAAATCCTGGTGAAATAAGGGTACTCTTTTTTTTTTTTTTGTGAGCCCTCTTTCTTGGAAAAATTTGTTTTTTCTCTTCTCCAAAATCTTAGGCTTTTATAAATTTATATCTTCAAGAGCATTTTCCCATATTCTGAGGTTTATTTAAATTACTGTTTGGAATGTTTGATGGCTGATTTATTGAAAAAAGTGGGATATGCAGATCAATTTGATTTTATAGCAGACTGTATCATTTACAGCATTTATTCAAGATTCATAGGATTGCTTCTAGCAGAAGAATATAGTTTCTGTAAATCTGTGGAAAAAGCATGGGGAGCTTTGCAGAATCCCTTAACCTCTTGAACTTTCCCATGTCATCCTATGAACTCTGAATCTATGGTACTGTTCAAATCAGGAAATGTTTAAAAATGAAAAGCCAAAATCCTAAGCTGCTAGATTTTGTATACAAAACATCTGTGGGACTTGCAGTTTAACAACCATCTTAATCATGGTAACATAAGCAGGATATTGTTAGCTCATCATTACTTTATATAAAGTAGCATATGATTTCAATAGTTTGTTTTCTTGTTATTTCAGCTTTATGACAAAATAAACACAAAATCTTCACCACAAATCAGGAATCCTCCAAGTGATGCTGTACAGAGAGCCAAAGAGGTAATGGCTTTAAAATACATGTTTTACCTTGAAAGTTTGGTTGTATTTGAAGTAGAACTTTTTTTTCTTCATTAAGATACTGCTATGTATTCTGGATCATAATCTGATTTCTGGAATTCTACCGTTGCTTACTTAAATTACATAACATGTTGCATAAACTTGCAGAATTCCGTTATGTCTGTTAAAGATTACTCAGTTTCATCATTTAACCTTTGCTGCAACAATAGCAGTCTTAAAAGGAATACTCCTGTTGGGTAAAGGCAATATCTTTTATGTTCAGTTTGTATATTACTTACTCACAAAAAAAGATCTGTTTGTAGGTATCAGCTTTTTGAATTGAAAAAACAAGTTTATCATAGATAGCTCTAAGAGGAGCAGACCTAGAAATGCAATGAAGTGACCCATTAAGATGAAAGATAGACACAGATGTTCTTAATTCTTATACCTGACAAATAGTATTTTATTTGTTTATTTACTGCCAGTAGTATAAAAAACCAAAAAGTTGTATTTTATATTATCTATAAAAATAAGTACAGTTGTTGGGGGTAGTGTCATAGGAAAACATTGTTTATAGCACTTTTAAAATAGAATGAACAGGAAGACTAAAACACTGTAAAAACTGCAGTGACGCTGATAGATACCCCGAAAACCTATTCTGCAAAATTTCCTGGCAGTTAATCCTAGGAGATGTTTCCAGAAGCAAAACACTCTGCTTTCATTGTCCAAGTAGTTGCGTGGGGAAAATAAAGGGGAAAGTATCAGTTTGCAGGCAAATGCCTCCTGCCTCCTCCTTCCCCCAGTGATAAGCTGAAGTATGGCTCAGATTTTATAAAATCTGGAGCTTGGAGGTGGGGTAGCAGATGAGACACCTACACGTGATGTCTTTAACAATTTAATTTGTGGAGAGAAGGTTTTATGAGTATTTTTAATTCTGCTTTTAAACTGATTGTTTGAGTAAGTTGAGGCCAAGTGTGAAAGTAGCAATTGGTGGTGATGAGTGTCACCTGTAAGTTAGCGCTTCATTTCTGTCTCTGTATATTTAGCTGTTGGAGGAATACTGTCAATTGAAAAAAGAGCCACTGTTTCCTTCAAATTTCTGCTTTACTCTCTCTCAGAAAGAAAATTGAAATGAGGTATTTTATTCTCTTGGAATGGGGCAGGGGGGAGCAGCACATTCTCTGAAGCCCTTTCCTGTCAAAAACATTCTTTTGTATAATCCTTTGGAGATACTCTGACTGAACAGTGAGGGTTTTCATTTGTTTGATTAACAGCTTGCTTTAAAAGAAAGTTACTATGGGCATTTCTCCTATTTGTTTTGCAGGTATTGGAAGAAATTTCATGTTACCCAGAGAACAATGATGCAAAGGAACTAAAGCGTATTTTAACACAACCTCATTTCATGGTAAATAAATGCTACTCTCGGGGTGGGGGGTGTTGTTGCTTGTTTTTTTTAATTTCCTTTATATTAGAAAACTTAAGTTCATTAAGTTCTCCCTAAAATCTGCAGATGATGAAACTGCATACAGTACAATATACCTATTAATAAGTATTTCTAATCTGCTAGTCTGGCAAAGTAGTTTCTATTACTACTACTGTTGATTCCCATTACTGTGCTGAAAACTGTCAGCAGTTTGGAGTAATCTGATTAGGGAGTAGTTTCACTGTCTTTCCGGGGGGAGCTGTGTTGCACATAGAAAGAAGAATGAATCCTTTTGGATGTTCATAGGTAGAGCTGGGGTCCTCCTTTTTCTTTTTCCCAAGGTCATCTTAGGATAAAGGTGTGTGAAGTCATCGCAAAATAAGTGTTTATTTAACATTATTATTATTGATTTATTTTGCAATAAATCAATAGCTTGTACAATCTAGTGAATTTGTGTCACATATCAACTCCTACTGTGTCTGTTTCACAAACTTGATTTGTGGGCAGTAATTGTCCTGAAGTCTGTAACAAATCTGGTTCAACATTTAACAGGAATACGTGCTTGAAATAGAACATAAAACAAGGTGGAATGGTACTCAGCCATATCGTAAGAATGATTTAAAAAAAAACAAACCACAAGGGAAAAAACAAGAACAATACCCTCTGATACTCAACTTCTTTATTTGGAATCTGACAAGTTCATTTGATTTACCTTTTTTTGCATAATTACTACACAGTATTGCAAAAACATTAGGCACTGTTGAGGAAGAGCATTTTTTAAGCATAAATTATTTTCAGAGTAGGCATCAATAAAAATGATTGTGGCATATAAAAATTTACTGTATCAAACCAAGCGACAGGAAAAGTGAGTTGGAAACCATCTTTCATATGTATCTCTATTTCCACCTGATATCCTCATAAATTTAAAACGATCTCTCAGAATTCTTTTCTGCAACTCTATAAAAGGTATTTTTAAATAAAAAATAAGCTGCAATTCCATTAAAAGTATTTTTGATGGTGAGTAATTCAAGTAAGTTAGTCTATGGCATCCTAAACTAAATTGCTAGTTGATGGATGTTTCATCCTCTCCCCTTGCAGTTGTTCTGACATTGATCTGACACTGTGCTTCGGTATTGCAGTGTGCTAAACTAGTAGAAAACTGCTCCAACAAAACAATGATCAGTTTAGCACAAAGGATTAGGGAGAAGTGGAAGACGACCAGAGCCAGAATGAGCAAGGGGACAGAAACACGCAGTCCAGGATAAGGAGGAATGGCACAAACATGTAAAGCAGCAGTTAAACCCGCATATCAGTCTTCACTGGCAGTGTCTCTTCCCTCACCTCTCAAATGGATGGACCACAAGACGGGGACTGGAGGAGCAAAGTCCCTCTGACTGTAAGAGAAGATCAGGTTTGAGACACCTGAGGAACCTGAACATACACAAGTCTGTGGGACCTGACAAGATGCATCCCAGCGCCCTGAGGGAATTGGCTGATGTAGTTGCCAAGCCACTCTACATGATATTTGAAAAGTCCTGGCAGTCAGGTGAAGTCCCTGGAGACTGGAAAAAGAGAAACATTGCATGCTTTTTTAAAAAGGGTCAAACAGAGAACCCTGGGAACTACTGACCTGTCAGCCTCACCTCTGTGCCTGGGAAGATCATGGAGCGGATCCTTCTAGGAGCTATGCTAAGGTACATGGAGGACAGGGAGGTGATTGGAGACAGCCAGCATGGCTTCACCCAGGGCAAGTCCTGCCTGACCAACCTAGTGGCCTTCTATGAAGGAGTGACCCCATCAGTGGACAAGGGAAGAGCTACCAATGTCATCTATCTGGACTTCTGTAAGGCCTTTGACATGGTCCGCCACAACATCCTCTCTCTAAATTGGAGACAGGTGGATTTGATGGGTGGACTGGGATGGATGAGGAATTGGTTGGATGGTCACAGCCAGAGCGTTGATTTTTGTTAACACATTCAGAAATCATCTAATATAATTATGAACCTTTAAAAATGTTCAAATTACCATATTTTAATCTCCTACAAGGTGTATATTATTGCTAAAAATACAGTATAAACCAAGGCAAGTATTTGATGCGAAACAAATGTCTTTTACAAAAGAAATTTAATATTAAAGCATGGAGAGTGTAACAGATACAGGCAGGTGCCTGAAGTTGAGTAAGTAGCTTTGAGTAGATTGAGCTGAAGGAAAAACAGTCAAGAGAGCTTGCACGCAAAGCCAAGACCACAGACAATCCTACAATGGATGTTTTTTGTAACAGCCAGAGCTAAGGCGTGATTGCATAGGGATGCTCATGTCTTCTTTGGGACAATTGCAAACAGTTTTCTGATACTAGAATGAGAATGAAGCTAAATCCCTAAACCTGAATAGGAGCATTCACACCGAAGTTTACACCCAATTAAATAAATTAAAAATTTATTTAATTAAAGTGGTTGAACTTACATATATGGTCCACATCTCTAAATATAAAATGTTGTTTAAGTACTACAGACTAGTGCAGAGGAATTGTTGAAAGTCTGAGTTTAGTGGTTGACAAGATGAAAAGCAGAAAATGTGGATACAGTTTGGTATTTAACTAAAAATAGTATTTGTGTAGGCGAGCTTGAAACACTGGAAAAACAGGAGGAAATGTGGGCAGAGCATTGCTAGTTTAGGGAATTCCATTCCATCGTTATAAAGCTGAATTCCCAACTATAGTTTGAAAGGGGACTTAAACTGAGTATGACGTTATCTTTTATAACATGGTACACTTTGGAAGTGCTAGCTTGGGAACAAATCTAAGATTTTGTAGAGGCCATGAAAATCCTATTTCTGCCTTGGATTCCACTTCAGTAATACATCTTGTAGGGATGTTTTTTTATCACTTTTTTCAGTTTAAGTTCTGCTTAAAGGTTTTAATTGAAGACTAAGATGTTTCAGAGTCAGATTTCACTGCCAAAACAAACTCTAGATGGTCAATCTCAAGCCTTCCAAGACTGATGGGTTTTGCAAGTTAAGAGCTATGAGCATTGAAATGAAAATTCGCAAGATGTTAACTATAATATAGATTGACCTAGCTGCGGTGGTGGCTGGTATCTCTATTGTTGTAGAGATACTGAAGAACTTGATTTATCATCAATGTGAGGCTTGATTTATCAATCCTTATCTGAGAAACCTGTCCATTTGGGTATAGAGGCAGGATCTACCTCTGGTCCTTGATAAGTTAGTGTAGGAGTAGAACCAGTATGTTGTCATGGTTTAGCCCCAGCCGGCAACTAAGCACCACACAGCCGCTCACTCATCCCCCCCCTCCCCCAGTGGGACAGGGGAGAGAATTGGGAAAAAACTTGTGGGCTGAGATAAAAACAGTTTAATAGGACAGCAAGAGAGAAGGAAACAACAACAATACCGACAAAGGAAGGTACAAGAACAAGTGATGCCCAATACAGCGATTGCTCACCACCCGGCGATCGACAGCCCGTCCCTGAGCAGCGATCCCCGCCCCCCGGCCAACTCCAGTTTATGTACTGGGCATGACGTCGTATGGTATGGAATATCCCTTTGGCCAGCCTGGGTCAGCTGTCCCGGCTGTGTCCCCTCCCAGCTTCCCGTGCACCCCCAGCCTGCTCGCTGGCAGCCCAGCACGAGAAGCTGGACTGTCCTTGACTACTTAACAACTAAAAGTATCAGCACATTATCAACATTTTCTCATCCCAAATCCAAACATGAAATACCATGGGATCTGAATACCTTCTCGTTTTACTAGGGTAATTATTATAGAATAACTCACTCAGAAAGGTAGCTTCCTAATTCTGTGTCTAGGCACATAAATAACGATGGATTAATTCTGACACCTTGCAGACAGGGGAGAGAGAAGCAGCAGCATCCTCACTGAGGTATCTACAGTAGAAAATCAGGTTTATTCATGCAGATTTTAAAGGGTAGGGGTGTGTGTATGCATTTGCAGTCTGCTGATGTTTGTCTTAGACTCCTTTAAGGGAAAAGTTCCTGTATAGAAAGTGAGACACAAATATCTTGAATTTCCTTTAATTTCTGGAAAGCTTCAAAAATACTTATAAGAAATGAATGGGTGGCATCAGAGATGATGGGAGTCTGATATTTTGTTGCTGTAATCTCCCCTAGGCCTTACTTCAAACTCATGATGTAGTGGCACATGAAGTTTACAGTGATGAAGCGCTGAGAGTTACACCTCCTCCCACCTCTCCATACTTAAACGGAGATTCTCCAGAAAGCGCCAACGGCGACATGGATATGGAGAATGTAACACGAGTTCGACTGGTGCAGTTCCAGAAGAACACAGATGAACCAATGGTATGGAGGGAACCTCAGTATTTTTCTTGACTCTCTACTAGTAAAGACCAGTATTACAATGATTTTAATGACAGTTTCTGCCCTTTGAAGTAGGTTTGCCAGTATAGTTGGAATAGTTCAGCAACCATTGTGGATACTTATACTGCTGTGTAGATCCTTAATTTAAAATGCTATGTGTGCATTCATGCTACTGCTGTACCACTAGAGCTCTTTTCATTTAAAAACAACCTTGTAGTAGTTATGGCAGATTAGGCTTTAAACCAAACTGGACACTTTTCACTTCAATACAAAATTACATTTTTAACAAACCAGAATCTTACATGCTCATATATTAAATTATTGCATCTTCACTTATAAATAGCATCTGGTTTTATTGCTCATATTTAAGTGAGTGGCAAAGTTTTTATTTTAACCTTAAAATTTATACTCTGCCTTCAAGCATTTAGGAAAAGTCACTGTTCTTAGCCACTCAAGAATCACCCTGCTTAATGTTTTATTTTAAGAGTATAAACATTTCTTTCTGTAGGGAATCACTTTAAAAATGAATGAGCTGAACCATTGCATTGTGGCAAGAATTATGCACGGAGGAATGATTCACCGGCAAGGTAATCATGTCTCATAAATAGTTTTGTCTTGAAACATGATTATTTAGATCATTTTGTACAAACCAGGTAACGGTACATGCTCCTCATTTTGATTGCTACTATTCCATAGTAGTCTACCTCTGTACCTGGATGGAGTCCTGTTAGCTGCCTTTGTTACCTTCCAGTTGCAGATGTCTTTGAGCGTTTTGAGAGGAGGGCCCACTATGTTTCATTTAGTCCTTAATTAGGGTAATGGGAGTATAGCTCAGTAAGAGATTGACATGACAATAATTTCTGGGGCTGTACTTACTTAATCCTCTGTTGGAAAAAAAAAAAAATCCTTAGGCTAGTTACAGTACTTTTCCTTGCAAAAATGAAAGAACTTTGTTCAACAAAAAATCTAAATTTCTTCATATATTTTCACACAATTCTTGAGGATCTTTGTAGTTTTGATGTTGAGGCTCATAAAAATTATTTGTGAAAAAAAAAATTTATCTTGTGCCTAGACCTTGAGTATTTATATTAAGTTTTCACTACTAGAGCAAACCCTGCAGATATGCATGTTTTCTCATTTCCAGTCTAATCCTTTTTTTCCATTTTGTGTGTCCAGATCAGATGTCAAAAAATAGCTGGGCTTTGTCTTAATTTAAACAGATGAACTTCCCTGCTAGGTTGTTAGCTGCAAGTTTGGATTGCACCCTTAAAAGGGTTACTTAGTTTTTCCAGTTTGCCATGCTTTTCTTTTGAATCGTTCGTCGGACCAAAGTTCCTTCTAGCCTACTGTTCTATTTCAAAGGAAGCTAGGAACAGGTAATTAGGAAGACAAAACATGAAACAGGGAAAGGGTACAGCGATCCTTTTCCTGCTATATTCACTTTATCGCCTTGACATGATCAAACCTGTCAATAAGCAGGAAAGATAAAACTTTCCATACAAGCAAAGATGCAATTTTTATACACTTCTATATTCCTTTAGAGGACCCTCTGAACTGAAATTCAATTGGCTTCTAAAAGTGAATTTTAAAAGGATATTGCTACAAGATTCACAGGTAGAAGGTTTTCATCCAAATATACTTAGGTAGTGCTGATCCTTCTGCAGAGCATTGTTTCACATGACAGTGCTCCATAATGGGGGTAATAGAAGTTTCAAAACTTGTCAAAACTGGGTAAAAAAATACAACTATGCCCACTTAGAACTCTGTTTTTCTCTTTTTAATTATACAGTGTCTTTTATTTCAAAAATTTGAGAAGTTTAACCCATCCTATCTAACTTCATCTAACTAAGGTAGCTTTCTAACTAAGGTAGCTCTTCTGCCCATAGGTTTAGTTTGAAAATGAACTATACTTCAGTGTTTCTGTAGTATTGTCATCTTTTTTAAATTTTTTTTTAAATGTTTCTAATTTTGTTAGTGCTGTAGATGCCTCTTAGCTTCACTGCTTCATTCAAAATACCTATATTTAGTATATTTTTACTAAATACAACAACACGAATGTAAGTAGACAGTGATCTTGAGTACAACATGTCTTTGTATCTTATTAACAGGGTCTGTGGCTTTTATTTGTTTCAGGGATCTTTTATGTTGTTGTTTCTGCTGTCTCCTCTTGCTATATGGAAAACTGCCAGGCAATAACAGCAATGATTAGATAATATATCTACTGGGAGGGTTACAGGATCTATATAATTTCAGGTTTAGTAGTATTAAGCACAAACTGTGCAATTCCCAGTCACAAAATAGTAGCTGCTGTGAGGTTTGCCTCCTGTCTCTATGCCAGCTGTATCTAGTCCTGCTGATTACAGTTGTCCTTATTCAAAAGGTTGGGAAGTTGAAGTAGGAAGATAGGCTTGTAAAGATGCTATCTACTTGCACCTTCCAGAGGTTCAGCTCAGTGAAAATGAACCACCAGTTTCAGTCATTAATAATTGTCTTTTTGTTGACTTGTCTGCTTTTTTAGGATAAGTAAATTAATTGTATCTTAGATCTCAGGCTTTTAATTATGTCTTGACTTTCACCTTTGTGTCTGTGCCTTAACTTAGCTCAGTTGTCCATTCACTTTTTATCTGTGGATTCTGTTTAGATTACTCACACTGTCAATATTATTTTCAGGGGATCTGCATAAAACTTAAGTTTTCAGCAGCTCTCAGTATCTTAATCCATAGATTTTTTTGCTGCTGACTGGTTTTGGGGCATATGTGCTTAAATGTGAATTCATTCTTAAAATGCATTTAAGAAGAGGTCCCAATATTGCATTTTAAAATATTTCCAAAGATGAGAGAGGTCTTATGAGCTACCCATTTAACCTCACCAGAAAAACAGCAGTTGTACATTGTCTATGCTACATTCTCGAAGTGTCTTAATGTAAAACTCACACCAATTTTTAAAACGCCAATACCCCTGATAACATTTATTGAATTCTAATTAAATGGATGTGATTATTTGGTGAAAATATGATTATACGTTCACAGCCTTTCTCTTTCCAAGCTACAGAATTTTCTTTTGGCTACAAAACATGTTTCCGAATAGGGATCCCAAGAATTTGTTCTGTCTTCTTCCTAATAGGGTAGGATGTCTCTTACTTCTGTGCAGAGAAAGAGCGCACACTTCCTAAAACTGTCTTCACTCTGACTTGCAAAGACAAAGAAGGAAATCATTTACTCCAGAAATACATCCATTCTTTGTTATTACAGATGTGTTACACATCAGTAAGTCATGAATAGCTTAAGTTCTAAATGAACACTGCACTGCCAATAGAAAAGGAAGCAAAAGCAATCAAAATTAGATGATATTAGGTATCATGGGAACTACAAATGGTACTGAAGATTCATTATTCAAAGACGTCAAGAATATTCTTTTTCGACAAGAATATTTATAGAGTAAAAAGTTTCTGCTAATAATAAAAGCCTCTTCTCTCAGATCGAAAATGTCTTCCTATGGTTTATCAATGCATCCATCCCCCAAAACATAATGACCATCTACTGCTAAATGTCCATGCTTTATTCCCAACTTTTATGTATACTGCTCCATTCCAGGCACGAACAGAACAATATTCACTTCTGTCAGACTAATAGAAATGGGAAATGCTCCAGAAGAGGGGATTTTATTTAAGTGTACTACTGAAATGATACTACTGACTCTGAGTCTCATTCTAATATTTAATTCCATCAGATTTATATTTTGAATAATGCCAAAGAATCTTTATACTATTCCAGGGCATATGCTCTTTCTGATTCAGTATTATTGTTTAATAACAATTACACTCACTTCAAACACAATTTAATTTTGGCATAATGAAGTCAACACAGAGACGCTTTTTTTTTTTTTTTTTTTGAAGAATTGGGTATTGAATGTCTTTCTGAGACAATCTGCCATAACTGAACTTTCAAAGTGTTTCACTAGCGATTTGGTCATTAATATTCTAGATGTGAACTAGATTAATTTGAAATTCAGATGCAGGACTGTTGTATTCACATTCAGTAAACTATTAATTGTGGTAATATTTCCACTGAAGAGTGGAAAAAGAATTGTGATGAGTGCTTCTGTATAATTTCACTATCAGCAGATGAACTCCTGTAGAATTGTTTGGAGCATTTAATGTGGCTGAAGGGATTTACTGTTGAGACTACTGGAAGTTTTTGTAAACTTTGGGCTCTGTCCTGTAGCACTGCCAAGTGAGCTTCTGTTTCATAAGAAGAGAGCTCAAAGGGGATCATAGCAACAGAGCTTTTCAGGATTCTTCTCCTTGGTCAGGCTGTGCTTGTGTTTAGCAGGCAAACAGTTTGATTTTCATACATATGTCCAGCTGAAAGTTTTGCTTGAATGGTTTTCTTTGGAACTATTTTGGTTCATGAAAAGAATTGTAACGATTTTTCATTATTCTAATTGATTTACTTTTTTCAGGTAATTTTCCATAGATATGTTTTAGTTTAGGAAGCGTTTGCCAGTTGCTACGTTTTCCAAGTAAGATTAATTATATTAGGTACAGTAATGGTATTAGGTACAGTATTTAGAAAAGGATACTTGCACAAATTACATAAATCATACAGCAGAAAAAAATATGTGAAGTAAATAGTCTTGTCATGTTTCATTGTATGTGAAAAACATATTCTGGCTAATAATAAACCATGGAAGCTTTTTTTTGAGAACTGCTAGAGAATTAGAAGTAGGTGGGCTTGAGCTACTCAAGTCAGAAATCATCATCCAAAAAGAGACGCCTAGGTTGCTTCTAATCCTGAAGATAATTAATTAATTTTCTGCCTCCTCCCTGTTGAGCTTTTGTAGTGTCTTAGAGCCATGTTGTAGCATGGCATTCCAATCCCAGCTTCAGCAGGTCAGTTTATGACTTGCCTAAGCTAAGTAGATACTTGTTTCATCATCTGACATTGTAGATAGCCACACCAATTATTTACTTTCAAGCTGAAGTCAAGTTTACATACAGATAAAATTAAGACTATGTCCAGAAGCCAAACTGCATCAAATAATCATCTGATAAAATACTGCTTGAATATCTCTGTTGAATGCTTCCAGGTGACTTTCTTTTCAATGTGTAGGTTTTTGCAGTGTCCTTGGTAAAGGACTGATGTTTTCCTCATATACTTTATAGGGTGCCTGGGCATCTTATGCTGGTGTATTGACTGCACTCTGAAAGACAGATTTGTGATCTTTGGTAGCTAATACATAGCTACCAAAGTCCTTTTCTGAATCTAGCCAAAAAATGTATTGTTATTTCTTATTTACGCCTTTGTATGAATATTAGTACTGTATTACAATTATGTCAATTTGTAAAAACATGTTTGAGGTGATTGTGTGTTTTGGTACCTCTGCAGGTACACTACATGTAGGGGATGAAATCCGAGAAATAAACGGAATCAGTGTGGCAAATCAAACTGTAGAACAACTACAAAAAATGCTTGTAAGTGCCTGAAATCTTTCTCATGTTCTTTATAAAAATGCCTGTCTTATTTTGACAAAACTTTTGTGTAATTTCATTGTGACTTCCCCTTTTTCTTCTATTCTTGATAGCCTGCATGTGAATGCAACACAAAGTCTTCCTGTGTTCAGCTGTTAAAGCCTTCTACAGGCTCTCTCCTGTTTTTTAGTAGTGGGTTTTTTGCACATTATCCCCAGGAATGGTAGAAGACACCGCCAGGTGTCATTGTATTTATTCCATTTAGTCTCACGGAGATCATTGACATCCAGCCATTCCTGACAGATGTATGTCTGACCAGCTCTTAAAAAAACTTGAGTAATGGACGTTCCCCAAACTCTCTGGGCAGTTGACTTTAGTGTATAACTCTTCTAAATTTTAGAAAGCTTTCTCTAATGTCTGAGTTTCTTTTGTTGAAATGCAGGAATTTCTTCTCTTGTCTAGTAGACATAGCAGAAAAAAATACTGCTTTCCTCCTATTACTCATCCCAAGTTAGTCTATAATGATCATGCCCTTATTTTAAATCTTCAGTCTACACCAAGTGTAGTTACTGAGTATTCTATGAGAGAAAAGAAACTTTTCTTGACTATTCATGTAATTGCTACACAAATACAAAGGAAAAATCATAGAACCATTCAGCTTGGAAGTAACCTCAGGAGGTCTCCAGTCCAATCTCCTGCACAAAGCAGGGTCAGGATTGAATTCAGCCCAAGTTGCTCAGGGCTTTGTCTGGTTAAGCCGTGAAAATATCTAAGGACAGAGATTTGACATGATGGGTGCCTCTTTGAGCAACCTGTTAAAATACTAAATTATCATCATAGGGAAA
>NW_010509781.1:92398-129432 GCF_000687285.1 Phaethon lepturus
TTCCTTATATGGAGCTGGAACGTCCCTTCTTTCAGTGTATAACTATCATGACTCATGGTTATTGATGTCACAAAGAAAAAAAAAAATATTTTGAGCTCAGACAGTCTGGCTTTTTGCAGGAAAACTCCATCTTAGGATAGTTTAGCTAGTAGAATCAGTTTGATATTCCATTAACACTTTCAAATTTTTCTGCATGCAACCCTGATCTTGGGATCTTAGATGATACTACTAATCCTTTTGTTGTGTCCAGAACCATACAGACAAGCTTAAGTGAGTCCAGGAAAATAGCATTTTTTGGCTCACAATAAAACAGCCAAAGAGAGAAAGGGGAAAAACTCTAAGATTACTTGAAGTGATCTGCTTACCTTTCTGCCTAGATCAAGTCCTGCGGTCGTCAGGAAGTTCCTAGTGGAACTTCTGTTCAAACTGTCGTTTAAGAAAATATGGCAGAGCAAATATGTTGCCATAATCTGCTGCTATTCTGCAGTTATTGCTTGTTATGAATATTCTTATACTGTAGTAAATGCAAACTAGGAGACCCCATGTTCTGATTTGACGAAAGACTATTTCTTACATTCCTACCTTTAGTACAGTAGCATGCAGCTTTCCAGAAACTGTGAATATGCTTTTGCTGTTTAACATGTATGATGAAAGGGAAGAAAATATCACTTTAGTAGCAAAGACCCTGTGGATCACAAGGATATAGCTACAAATTTAAAATTGATGTGGAAGAAATCTACACATCTCTGAATCTCTCACCTTAAAATACAGCTGTAGGTTCTAGGCATTTGAAAACTGGGCAGGCAAACAAACTAATAATGTATGTTTATCTCTTAGATTAATGAGAGGCTATTTAAATGTTTGTTTATAAGTGAAATAAATTAGCCATAGCATTTTAGCTTTTATTAATATTTACTTTGGGAAAACATACTGCTGCTCTTGAACTATGATACTTTTCTTTCAAAAAAGTGATTTGGAGATTTTATCTTCAGTGTCTTAGTACTTCACAAAGTGCTTCTATTTTTGCAGAGGGAAATGCGTGGAAGTATCACCTTTAAGATCGTGCCAAGTTATCGCACACAGTCTTCATCCTGTGAGGTAATGAATTTAATGAACCATCCCATTTCTTCCTCAGTCCTGTAACTAACTGCCTGCTGATGGCTGAATGTTACTGCTTTCTGGGAAATTGTTTCTGCCTGTCCTGTTAGATCACGCACACCAATTTTACAACAAAGATAACGGAACACGAGTAGGTCCCACCTACCTACTCAGCCCTGCCTTCATATTCATCTCATCAGCACCTTAACTAACTCTTTACAGCCTTAAAAAAAAAAAAAAATAGGAAAGGGGATCCTCATCTCATGTGTTTAGGAAGCCCCTTTAAAAAAAATTACAATTTAAACTCATTCTTCAGGAAGTCTATTAAGGTTCCTAAGCTGAGAAACAATCTTGATCTTTTTAGGCATTAAACATTATTTTACTGCTTTGGGCTGTTAAGGGTTAATTGAAGAATCTGTTTCTGTATAACCCTGTTGAGGTAAATTTGTGATGGTTGTCTGTAACAGTTACATGTAGCTTAATATTATGTTTCCATGAAAAAAATTGTATTTATCATTGCAGAAGAAAAACAGATTTGGAGTTAGTTCTTGTTGAACTAGAAACTTGGTATTATGGTTTTTTGCACAGTAACATTTAATTCCCTTCTGCTCACAAAGTTACGTTCCAGATTGCAACTGAAGGGAATTAAATTCTAGAAGATGGCTACTTCAGAGATACTGTTCCAATTTAAGCGTACAGATGGCATATGCACTATGTAGATGATGCCAGTCTTTCGGTCCCACATGCTTAACTGCGCAATCAGTTCCCAAATTAGAATTCCAACAGTGAAATCACAATCCCTGTTGAAGTCAACCACCTTATCTTAATTAGAGATGTGATTTCACCCTAGTTGTTTCTATGTCTCAGCAGATGCTGGAACATGCAGAAACTGCTATTGTCATTGTCAGAACAGTCTGTTTGAAAGAAAAAAATTACTGCTTTTTGGTTGCCTTCTGTACTTTTAATAGAAGTCAACAAGAACTAAAAGGTTTTAGAGGTAGAAGGTTTGACAAATTTTCACCTAAGAGCCTGATTTTCTTAAAAGGTATAAATATGAAAGCAAAAATTTTTCATTAAATGCAAAGGCTTTAAAAAAAACTCACTAAAATAGAAATTTTAGAGTGTGCTAACACATTTATTGTCTTCTGTGCTGTAAATAGCAGTAAAAATAAAAGGTATCTCAATCTTCCCAATATTAAAATACAGAAACTGGTGAAATTATATACCTACTAGGAAGATGATTATTGGGAGATAATTCAGCATACAGCTTTAAATTAATACCATTAGGTGTCATTTTAGTAGTAGCAGTTCATCTCTTTTCCTTAGATTTGTGTCCTTAAGTTCTTCATGGCTAGTTATTTCACAGAAGAGAGGAAAATGGACTCTCACCTTTCTTTGGAAAAAAACAGCAAAACTAGAAATGTGTGGTCAAAGAGGGTAAAAAATAATCACGTTTAATTATCACACTTTTTAGTGTGACATTTAGCATTCATTCAGAGATGCCCGAGTCTATTTTACCTGCTTGGTCACATCTATGACTGGCTAGTTTTTCAACTGTTATGACTGTACAGAAAAAGCCAACATTTTTAAATCATCCTATTAAAGCATCACTAGTCCTTTGGTACAGAGATAATTTCTTTCACAGAATTTTTCAGGATTATTATTCAGACAATGAGTCAACTATCTTAACCATTGATAGAAGCTAAAATTGAATGTTAAAAGACATTACTAAGACACAAAAATCTTGCTTCTAACGCTCTCCAGCAGGATAAATTCAGAGATATTCGGTCTTCACTAGTACACTCTTATTAGTTAAGGTATTTTTTGGCAATACTTCAGATATTTCTATAAATTATATTTGGTTCCCTCCCCTGCCCTCAGTCATGGACTGGTGCTCACATAGTGTAGTTTTACCAGAAGAGGAATATAAAACAGAATCAATGAATGTGTTGGGTTTTTTTAAGGCTCCTACCATGATCACGTCATCAGCTTGCAAAATATCTTGTTAATCTTCAATAAGAAAAACTAAATAGTAGTAGAATCAGATGTGATCTGCCTTTTATATGCAGTCTACCAATATGCCTTTATAGATAAAGGTGAGGTGGGGGTGTTTTGGGGGGGAACCTATTTTTAAGATAACTGAGATTTGCATGTCACTTGCCATATTTTTCATCTTTTGTGGGCATCTAAGAAAGTGTTGTGGTGGTGGTGTTTTCTAAGTATTAAGCCACTTTTGCATAGTCTTATCCCTATAGTATGTGATAGTACTTCAGTGTCACTAGGCAGTTTACTAAATCTCAACTGAATAATTTCAAGTTTTTTAGGGATTTTGGCTCTTTACTGCCTCATGCCTTCCGTTCAGTTACCAGGCCTTCTGTTTCATGGAGTAGACTTTGCGTGAAAACATACTTAGGAATTCCCTTTTATAAAAATTTGATCAGCTGATCTACCGTGAGATGACCTTTTTGGTGTCACAAATGGCCTGAGTTACTCAGCTGTCTAGATAACACAGTGGTTCACACACCCAGAAAATTACAGACTTACATAAATACGAATTTGAGTAATTATTGCAACGCATTTTTCGTATGGCTAATGACTGTGTATACTGTTTATACATTTCAGCTAGTACTTTATCCAACTGAGTAAATATTTTGCTCTAGCTACATTTGCATTCTTACTTCGTACTGACAAAACACACCAAGTAACTTTTTGTAGTGTCAGATCTGTGTAGATGTGGCACTTTGAGACATAGTTTAGTGGGCATGGTGGTGTTGGGTTGACAGTTGGACTTGATCTTAAAGGTCTTTTCCAACCTTAATGATTCTATGATTCTATATGTGAGAACGGTAAAGGAAGTTTGGGGTTTTTTTTAAACAAACAACTTTCCTTATAAACATCTTTTATGTTTCAGATTGTGAAACACTTAAGTCGCTTCATTAAGACAAAAAGCCTTCATATATATGAGATTTTAAAAATCTGGTGGTAATCACCATGGATTTTTCTTCCTTTAGCCTTGCTATTTTTCCACTAGCGCTCAGACTATAAGATTTTAATAGTCTTAAACCTTTTTACACTTGTATTAAAAATACTTCCAGAAAGATTCCTTGAGTAAGACTGAAATTGAAATATATTTGCAGGTTTTTTGAAAGTCTCTCTCTTAAAAAAGATAGAGGTTTTTGTGGATCTGGCAACAGTGTCATTAATCTAGCTGTCCTTGTTGGTATCTAATTTGATCAGGCCACATCTAGTAGGCATAACTGACATCTGCTATAGAAGTGCATCTCAAATGCATTGATTTATCATTCATAATCCACACCTAAGAACAAGGAATCAACAGGAAACTAGTGTTGCCATTGTTTGGAAATAATTGTGATTGTTTCTTCAGCTGCTTGAATTGAAGAGCAAGGATACAAAAGACTGCCGTTCTGTTATTTGGCTTGGGTCTAGACAAGATTGGGAAGTCTAGATAGTCCAGTTAATACTGAAATACGATGATAACACTTCTACACTACTCAGAATCGTTGGATCTTCCAGATGTTTTTCTGCTCATATCCCAGGAGAACTAGGGAGAAACAAACTCAAAACCAAAGCCCAGTTCTAAGCAGTACTAGCATTCTACAAGGGTCTCTCTACTCATTGATTTGTCTCATTAGACTATGCGTAATACAGTTTTTATCTTAACTTTTGAGTTTGATATTTTTTTGAAAGAAAAACCAGGTCTCTAGGAAATGAAGAATGTAAATGCCTTTGAAATTGCGGCTGAACTGCCTAATTATTTAAAAATTGTACTTATGCCTCTTGACTAGCTTGATAGATTAATTTCTTAAAGTTAGTACTGAAATCACTGATAACACTGAAAATGTGTACTTTCCTCAGTATGTTACGCTGAACACTTGCTTTGAGAAATATGCTGTCTTCTGTTGAGAATTGTGGAGGAATACAAATCAAAATATTCTCAAACCAAGAAAATTTCCTTGAAGGGGAGAAGCCTTCAAAACAGTCCAGAAATAGTAGCATTCTCCAAGTTACTCTAAACTTCTTTTTCTCCAAATGATGCTTTTATCACTTTCCAAAGCTTTCCCTTGATAAACCATCACCGACTAGCAGATCATAACAAACTAGGTTTAAAAAAAAGAAAAAAAACGTAATATTAATTTTTCACCACTTCTTGAAAGTGAGAAATTGGCAGAGCCAGAATTGCAGAGCAAGCAGAAAATCTCTTTATGGAAGAAGGAAGTCACTGCTTTTGTGAAAAGAAGTATCTAGTATCTCCTAGCTGCTATTTGATGATAAAGGTGATGCTGATAATACCATACACACACACAAAAAAAAAGAAGGAATAACGGTTCCTTTAGGCTTTTTCTTTTTTCTTTTTCCTTTTTTTGTTTTCCCCAGTAAAGGAATAGCTTATTTGGTCTTATTTGAACATTTCAAACTTGTTATGCTGGAGTGATTTTTTAAACAGAATTAGAGCTGATTTCCCCCAGTCTGTTACATGTTGCAAATAACACTGGGAGCCAAACGAGCATTTTGTTCTTATGCCTGTAGCAGAAGTATACAGAGCTACATACTTTGAACCACAATGATTTTACAGCTGTAATATTGTCATATCTGTCCTCAACTATGTTAAAATCAACACAAAAGTTTAGATAGCTACATCTAGAACTTTCTGTGAAATCATATCTAATGAGTCCACAAAATGCAGAAGTTCTACATGAGTTTGTTGCACATCAAGTGTACAGGCAGCAAGAGTGATGAAGTATGGCCTATCAATTTAACTTTTCTAGGTGCTTTAAAATAGGTACGAGTGCTGGCACATAATTAGTGTAAGTTCAAGAATATTGATAGAGGACCTTTACCTGATTAATGTTGTTGCGTGAACAATTTAGCTCCAGTTCTGGTTTTTAATTTGTTCACAAAGGGCACTTGTGTTGCTAAAATCTGCCAGGGATAACTGTGTTTTCTTTGAAAACTGTTATCGCTCTTTTTTCTACTATCCTTGACATTATGTAAAATTACCAGACATTCCTAAATTGATCTTTGACATGGAATATTATATTCCAAAATTCCTGTTGGGGGTAAAGGGGGTTATTATTTTTTTCACAGTGTATGAGTGAATTATGTTGTTTCCTGAAGAGGTGGCTCAATTATCTGATTGTATGGAATTAAGTACTATACAATCAAAATGGCATGTGAAAAAGATTATTCTGCAAGTGACTTTCTTGCTTCTGCAAAACCCAGTCACTTTTAAATTGTGAAGTCAGAACTTCCTGTTATCCTTTCTGTAGAATTTCTCCCGGTATGCACCCTGCATCTTCTGTCCCCTCAGCACACTGTAGGACCACACTGGTAGTCTGAGTCAAGAGAGGTGGCTTTTTTAAAGTGATATATTTTGGCAAAGTTTAATGTTTTTAAGCCCATAAGAAAGTTGGAGGAAAAAAACACCTCAGTATGGTGTGAAATGGATGAGAAGGGAGAAGAGAGTATCCAGCTTCCTTCTCCGATGTCGGCTTCAGTGTCTTTGAGACACTGCATAGAGATGCATCCTACAGAGTAGAAACCGATCAACGCTGAGCTCCACCACGTAGCTGACAAAAGATTTAGAAGTGTTTTTAAAATGGAGTATGTGCCTCATTCTATTCAAAGTATTATTCGGCATGTTACTTTCAGGTAATTACCTTTAACAAAGACACCAGTATGACTAACGGCCTTTGGCATTGTCAGCCACATGAGATCGAGGAGGTCTCAGATACTGAGTAATTAAAAAGCTCTTTGATTGCTAAGGCAATGTAAAAATAGTTATTACCTAGGATACATCAAAATGTCAAACCTGAATCTTAAACTGTGAAAAAACTTTTCAGAATTACGGAGTTTGTAGGGTGGAAACTTTCGCAGATGAAGCAGCTAAGCAAATGGTTATAAGGCTGTGGATGTAACTGTTCTTTTAAATATATCTGTGTTCCTGTGATAGTGTTGTGTTGTTAATGAACCTTGTGTCTTATTTCAGAGAGATTCCCCCTCTACATCCAGACAGTCCCCAGCTAATGGTCATAGCAGCACTAACAATTCTGTTTCGGTAAGATTTCCAGTTCCACACAGAGAAAGTGTGAAAGTTTTGTTGGTGCTCATCTGCCATTACTGTTATACTTATCGTGTGGTCAGTGGAAAATTTTGTCCTGCTGATAGAACCAAGGTTATTACATATGTAACTCCCCATTTTCCTTTTTTAAGGGTTTTTTCCAACATATTCTTCTCATTAAAAGCCATATAGCGAATTACATATGAATAACTGTAATGTGACACTTCAATCATCCTTAAATCATTGTTAGCAGTTTCCTCAAAACAAAGCAAAGGTTTAAAGTGGAAGTTTAATTTCCATGCTGAACTTTGGAAGCAGCGTTTGCATAAAGAATAACTGTGCAGTTGGTATTTCAAGACATTTTAGCCTCTTTTAAGTTTTGTGTTTTGAGAGACCTCTGGAACGTGTACTGGTTTCCGCTATCTGCGTTAACGAATTGGTGTGCCCTCTGCTGTTGTGGTACGTGCACATACTTTGTGAAATCTGAGCCTTGCCTGGATATGAAAAGCAAAAGGAAGTGGCTTTAAACTGCACTACAAACCAAGCTATTATCATCACATCTTTAACACAAAGTACTTCTGTTTCCTATGTATTCAGGTAGAATGGTGCTGTCGATCTCCTGTTTTTCCAAAGTGTATTAATGTTAAAATTTGTGTTGTTTATCATTTGTCATTGTTCGGACCGATGTAGTAACTGTACACCCAAGTTCCTTCAGTAAGAGTGTTGTCAATATCATGAGTTCGTGGGACTAGCTAAAAAAAAACCAAACCTGAGTAACTACTCCTTTAAAAAAATTACAACTTAGAAATTATTTGCCACAAGGTAAAGTGCTTATTAACTAATACAATGAAAAATAATTGTGGATGAAAAATTTACGAAAATTTTGTGAATTCAATTGTATTTGTAACATGATTAGTAGTTACAGTCTTATTCCTTGGCACAATTAATCACATTATACATTTTTAATAATAATTTTTTTAATATTTATAATAGCCATCCTCTTTTAAAAACAAGACTAAGTATTAAGTGGAAAAGGCATTCACATAAAGAGCCTCTTTCACTTGATGGTGCTTTTGTGTTGAAGATGCTGAATTATTTATTAAAAAGCACATTCTCTATCTGCTTAAACTTTTTACCTGCTTTCTTCAGCTTGCTGCTAAACAGCCTGGGTTTGATTTTTCTTTAAGAAAAAAAACATTTCTAAACATGGGTCAGTGCTTTATACTTTTGTCTGACTTACCATTTTACTGTAATGTAGTATGAATCACTAACAAATGGTGTTGTATACCCTTAAAAAGTAAAATGAAAATTTCTTCTCCTGGGTTGACTTTATTCTGCAGGACTTGCCATCGACAACACAACCAAAAGGACGACAGGTGAATAGATATCCTCCATGGGAATTTTTGTAAACTTAGCTGCTAGTGAACATCCCTGCTTATCTTTCCCCCCTTCATAGTCTGTATGTGCTGGACTAAAACATTTAAGCTTGGAAAAATTGTTCCATTTTTTTCATTTTTCTTTTTAACTCATTTGTTTGTGGCTAATTCAAAATAGCATTTTTTTCATGTGTCCTACAAAGTCATTGTAAATTTAACTGGAGATGTTTAGTTCAGAATGCATTAATAGACTTACTGTTGTACAGTGACCTGTGCAGATTTTCATCTTAGAGGAAAGCTCAAATTTATATTTTAGCTGAAATGGAGACTAGTAGGGCAAGTGTTGACTCTAAAACATTGTACTGACAAAGATTCTAAAGCTTGAGTTGTCTATAACTAATTATTAACATTAACAAAGCTCTTCAAAGAAAAACATTAAGGACAATTTCTATTAAGGGTTGATAAGTCTGAAGATAGCCTCTTAAATTTGCAGTTCTAAGGCTCAGATTCAGTAACCTCCCTTAACTTTGTTACCTTGACCTGATAGTAGCACACGTCAGCATGGACCAAAGAAAGATCTTCCCTCTCCAGCAAATTCCAAGAAAGCCCTTAAGTGCCCTGCAGAGAACTCCCTGTGATTCCCTTTGCAATTTTAAGAGGTTTTTTTGCTGCAGCCTCCAAATCAACGCATACCATCAAGTGATTTGTGATTCATCTTCAGTAACTGCTCCATTTATATATAGCCCTTCTAGAATCTGCCTCTGAATTTTTAACCATGGACTCAACCTCTTTCTCTACCAAGAGTTTTAATAATAACTCCTGCAACTCCATTCAAAAGAGTCAGTGAACTCCATGATCTGTTGTCTTTGAAAATGTTTTTATACTATTGTCTGGTTAAGTTGGCTGGAATATCTGTTACAAGAATGGGTTGCTCTCACTTTGTTTCCTGTGTTCAAAGCTTATAGCTATATGGTTCTTTCAACTTTCAGTCGTCTTCTGAAGTTTCCAGCTGCCAGAATGTAGTCCTGGAAAGGCTCCGTGAGAGCCCTTCCAAGCTGTTGTGTTAGCTTTTTGCTTACCTCTCATAAGGTGTTTTTCCCAAGAGAAGAGGCTTTGTTCAAGGCAATATCAGAATAATGGTGTTCCTTGTACTCGCACCATTTATAGTTACCTGTGGTTTTCCAAGAGTCCTTTCCCATTGAACCAGCATATTCTTCCAGTAGCTTGTCATTCTTGAAGACAGTAAGGGCTTAGATAACAAATATATTGCTGTCTGTAAGGAAGTCTGTAATGTAAGTGCCAGTATGTGGTGGATAATGGTTCATACTGGAGCAGGAACTTGAAAAGCAAGGAAGTTTCTAGATAGTAAAAATACTGCTTACGTTTCTAGACCTATATTAGATAAGGTTGAGGGGATATAAGGGATTGGTTCAATACTGATTACTTCATGGAAAGCCAATTACTAAACAAATGTAGTTGGTTTCAAAATATCCTATTTTTCAGGTGATTAAAGGAAGTTGCATTGCTTGTCTAAGCTCACACACTCAATACAAAGCAGAACAAGGGTCAGATTTAGTATATTAAAAGTTGAGTTCTATATTGGTATTATCATCAGATGCTCGCACTGTAAATAGATAAAACTGCATCAGGCACAAAATAGAAATTATTAGCCATTTAAGTTAATTTATTCATATGTTGGGTTGCAGATTGCATTACTATAAAAATGAAGTTTTGGAAGTGCCGTGAATAGTGCTAACACTGCATAGTTACAGCTATTTTTGGAGCAGAATTTGAGCAAAGTTGAAAAGTGTTACCATTTAAATGAAGGGTATTACTTTGCAATGTGATTTTTTTTTTTTAATTAGTCAAATTTTAGTAAGAAAATCAGCAGTAGCTGATTGTGGTAGCTGATAATGGCTGTCTGAGATGCTATAGGGTGATATTTGAATTTCATAAAATGTAGAAATTGCCCATCTTGGACCTGACATTTAATTCCCATTTTAAGATCCTTGGATGCATCAGGGCTGTAATTAGCAACCAAAACTGGAGGTCACTTATTTTTATTTTCTAGGGTTGAGACCTCACTAACACACAAATCAAGGATCGGTATATTATTTTAAATTGTGAAGTCAGAATCTGAATTCTTTCTGTTAATGTTCCTTAGAGAATAATTTACTCAAATCGGTAGTTTTCTTTTATATGGGAGTAAGCTTTTACTGAAAAACCCACGCAGAGAATCCCCAGATCCCCCCCAAGTAACTACATGCGATAGGTGCAACACAAGACTTCCTATTAAATCTAAAAAAAAAAAGATACTAAATTTTCAGGGTAATTGTTAAAGATCAGTAATGTAGCCTAAGTCCTTTATACTGTCCAATAAAATTTCCTGTCATACAAATTTTTAAAACGTATCATGGGACTTTAGTTGGAAAGTACAGTTCAAGTTGTAAGCTGCTGGCTTTTAGTCTGTAGTGATTCACGATAGTTATTATTGACTTGAGGGACTCTTATCAGTTTATTACATAACTTCATTTTCACTGTTCTGGTTTTACAGTATGTAGAAGACATGAGCTTTCAAAATAACATCATATGTCTCCATTATTTGCTGATGGTTTTTTTTTTTTTCTGTTTCACTTTCAACTATCATTTATGCTTTTGCCATTCTGTTTCTTCCTTTGCTTGTTGCAAACAGTATGTGTAGCTACATGCACAGCTCAATACTGTATCAGTAATAATATTGCAGTGTCTTTTATAAACTCTTTTTTATAGATATATGTAAGAGCACAATTTGAATATGATCCAGCAAAGGATGACCTCATTCCTTGCAAAGAAGCTGGCATCAGATTCCGAGTTGGTGATATTATCCAAATCATTAGCAAAGATGATCACAACTGGTGGCAGGGTAAACTTGAGAACTCCAAAAACGGTACTGCAGGTCTTATCCCTTCTCCTGAACTTCAAGAATGGTATGACTTAAGTTTTCTATAAAAATGAATTTATCTTTGCTTTTATTTCTGTCTTTCCCACTTGTCATTGTTGTAGTTTTTTTAGCTAGTTTTTGTATAATTTTTTCTTTTTTCAAAAAAAAAAAAAGTGTCTATTCCCTCAGTTTGTGTGGCATTGATTTTTTTTTTTTCTCCTGTATGCAGAGCAGTAAGGGTTGCATATGCAATATCGTATGTGTGGTTACATTAGAAAAACACCTTTGTTAGTAAGCATTGTTTGTGCTTTCTGATATACTATAGGAAACGAGGATTAAAGGTTGCATACAAATGGTTTATGTAAGGGGGTCAAATTAATTTCTCTTTTAGGTTCTAAACAGTGTTTTCATTAGTACTGCTTACCTCCAAGTGCTGCAGGAATAGGGTGTTAGCCAGACATGAAGCACAAAAGTCACTGATTTTGGGGGTTTCTCTCCTTTTCATTTTTAATGTGAAAGCCAAAAAGTAGAAAGAAATCAAAGTGCAGAGATTCCTGAATGACAGATTCAATGAACAGCAATGGCACTGAGTACCACAAAATGTAGAGCCTTTAAACAACCTCTTGCAGAAGCTGTTTAGTAAATTTTTACATGTATCGGCACAAACTCTGGCAAACAAATCCTGGCCCATGAAAGTTATCACCTGAACTCAAGAAAGTTTATCAATATGGATAATCTAGCCCAAAATACTTCATACAAGATTTGCTACGTAAAATAATTAGAGTGCTGTAAAGGGTTTAACAGCACCTTGTGCCACCTGGACTGGCTAAGGGGAATTTTGCTAGAAGAGAAACGGAGGTAGACGAGACATTTCATTCCATCTGAAGAGCTCCTTTGCAAGCCCTGACATAAGGCAGACACTGGTATACACCGCAACAGGAACACTTGCAATAATTGATCCTAAAGATCAACCTCAAAACAGTTCCACGACACAGCACAACTTCCTCTGAAGTAATTTAGACCGTAGTGGTCTTTCTGACCTTGTGCTCTTCCAGTCTAATCTGCTGCAGAGTGTTCTACAGCCGTTTTAGTAGGTACCCTCCCTCCCATGCTCACTTCATCTGTGAGCTTTAGTGATCCACCACTAAGAAGATATTCTTTATATCAAAATACCTCTGTATACAAGTGCTTTTAAGTCATCCAAAGAAAGGTGTTGAAAAGTGTTACTGTACTCTTGTATTATTAAAAAGTCTTATTTTTCTATTTGATGTGGCTTCTTAAAAATACATTGATTACAACAAAAAAATTTTTTCTCCTCCATATACCAGGCGAGTTGCTTGTATTGCCATGGAGAAGACCAAACAGGAGCAACAGGCCAGCTGTACTTGGTTTGGAAAGAAAAAAAAGCAGTACAAAGACAAATATTTGGCAAAGCACAATGCAGGTATGGAAAAAAAAAAAAGCAAGCAAGCATCTTTAACAGGTTAAATTTTTTACAGTCTAAACCTTGCCGTTAATTGTTCAGCTGGCACTGTTACATAAACCTAATGAGTTACTTAGAAAAATATAAGTAAAATTCCAATTATGCCAACATTACTCTGCTTGTTCTTTGCTATTTAAACATATATCTTAATCAGTGAGTGGAAAGCTGCAACAAACTAAATGCATCATAATATATCCTAATACAGGCTTACATTGATTTGGTTTTTATATTTAAAGGAGCACTAGAAACCAACAGGATATGAATTTTGCAATCTATGTAACTGTACTGTGCTCTACTGAAGACTTTTCAGTAGCATCCTTGTTAATATGTGTTTATAGTTACAGATTATATATGTGAAAACATCATGAAAGGGCATTTTTCTCTAAGCGTTACAGCTGGAAGTGGAATAAGATCCATTGCATAGTCAGTGTGTTGTTTACAGTTACCAAATAAAACGAACCGTGGAAGTTTATCCTCCTTGCAGTGATTTCTTCCTGAATCCTAACTTTTGGTTTTCTCTTTAGACTGCTGAAAAATTTAATTGTTTCAGAAAATTTTGAAAGTAGAAGAGTAGAGTAAGAGATCCTTGCTGAGCAAAATTCATTGGTTCTAGTAGTAAAGAAGGAAGACCTCTTCATTCATGAGCAGAATTTAGTTCTTCTTTTAATATAAAATACTCGATGTGTTGAAACTGTTTCTATTGCTTTTGCATTGATATCACATACTGTGATGATAAATATGTTGTTGTGGTCTCTTTGGAGACTTGCAGAGATTTTTATTAGAATTAAAAGATATACCTGTCCAAACATTGTAATGAAAGTATTTTTTATATTGCATTAACTTCTGGGGTTTTTTTCAGTTGCATTCTTGAATGCATCAATTAAACAATATAAATCTATATTTTCACGTTTCTCCTTACCTGTATAATCTGTGTGCAGTATCAGAGCTCATAATGTATCAGTACTACAGAGTTGTAGTTTACTTAAAAGTAATTTGAAAATAAAATCTAAGAAAGTGAAAGAACAGTAATTGTCATTAATACTCCTTATTTCATTGTCATATTTAAGATGTTCACAGTTAAATATAAAATTACTCGTTACCCTGAAAACCCTAACAAGTAGAGATTGAAAGTTTTAACTCGTTTCCTTCCTTTTGCTGGTTTAACATTTTTTAAGCTTCAACTTCATTGCAGTAGCACTAAACAGTGTTTTACTAATTATCACCTTAACAAAAACTGTTGAGAATAAACCGGATTTTATGACCTAAAATCTTTCACAGTACTGGTTTTAAAGTAGTATCAGTTGCTCCCAGCAAACATTCCCACAGCGTTGCTACTCCCTTCAGTTGTGGCACCGTAACTTTGTGTGGCCATGCCGTTAACTGGATTAACTGAAGAACAGCCCAACAAAAAACGTTGGTTCTTTTACTTTAGGGCAGGCACATTTCCTAATACAGTTCACGGTGCAACTTGGTAGTTACGTCAGTGTGACTGAGCACAGTTGCTCCAACAGAACAAGCACAGGAAGGAGGATGGCCAGGGACGGAGCGGGCAACACTTCAGGAGAAAAACTAGCTCAAAGACTTTGTAACAACTAAATCCCTGAAAGGAAGATAATGTCGACTTTCCTATCTTGATGTAGGGGGGCATTTTGGAGAAGGCTGACGGCACTTTGCGTCACACGGTTTGCCTGCCTCTGTGCCTGCACCATCAGTGCTGTTCGTCACTTTACATCAGAGCATCTATTTTTTTACCAAAAATTAGAAACATGAACGTTAAAAATTATCAAAATGACCATAGAAGAAACTGTTCTTTTCAGAATACCATCCAACACTTCCCCTTCCTCCTAAGAAGTCAAAAAGTTAATGAAAGCACAGCTTGGAATGAAGATTTCTCTTAGAAATGTTTATTGATTGTAGTGTCCTTGAGGTATTAAAGGTGATGCCAGTAATATTGCAGGGAACGATGCCAACTGTAGGATATGAAGAGGTTCACTTAAATGCGATGGTGCGTACATGAATTTAACGAAGGTGGTACTGAATTTACCTTCTCTGAACTGCTCTCTCGTGTCTCATACTGTTAGTCAGAAGTATGGCAACGCTGGCTTTTGCAAGCTTTCAGCGCATCTGTCTGGGAATAAAAAACAGATCTTTTCTTCTGCAGGATCCAAAATAAGTATAATTACTTTGGAACTGAGAAGTCTAACCCAGATGTCAAAATGTTGCTGTTACAAGAAAGTAGAAGTTATTTCTCGTGTATCTTAGTATGAAATTCAATAAATCGTTTAGCAGTATGTAATCTGTTTGGACTTCCCTGTTATTTTTGTCTTAGGGATGAGACTGAACTAAGATTTGTGTGGCTGGCTAATGATTTGAGAGAGAGGATTTTTGTGTGATATATTGGGATATTACTGGAACTAGAAATTAAATTATTCTGCAAATCAAATGTAGTTCATTAAGTAAAGAAGATAATTTTTCAGTTAATTTTATAGTTAAAAGCAAATATATTCTCCTTTACAAGAAAAATATCATCCCGTTTTTCTTTCCTTCATACTTGATATTAGAGTATTGTGTCCTTCAAGAGACGCTTTTGTGATCATACATCTTATCATTATAAAGTCAGTTTCAAACCAAAGCCCACAGGAAGAATAAACATTTTTCATTATTAGGTTCTCTGACATTTTTATAAATGCTCTAGATATATACTGCAGTGATATCTAGCTATATTTTTAAATGTATTTTACTGAAATGTTCTTGCAGGTCTTCATAAAAGAACACTCTTTAAAACATACTAGAACAAACCAAAGTCCACAGGAAAAATAAACATTTTTCATTATTAGGTTCTCTTGACATTTTTATAAATGCTCTAGAGATATACTGCAGTGATATCTAGCTATATTTTTTAATGTATTTTACTGAAATGTTCTTGCAGGTCTTCATAAAAGAACACTCTTTAAAACATACTAGAACTATGCTTCATATTATGCATAATATAGAAAATTGCCAAGCTTTTATAAAATATGTTTATCATTTCTTAATGTGATTTATTTGCCTTGTGTTTAGACTATTGCATGGTAAAGTTTATTTTGTGCATATACTTTTTATTTTACTAATATATTACGAGCCATATCTCAATGACCCCTGTACATTTTTCATGCTGTCTTACTCCCAATGGCCTCTGTGCATGTAAGTAACCTGTCAAGTGACAATGCCTCTTTATTTGCTTCTTACTGTTTCCTTTCAAGAACTCCTTTTCTTTATTAGCTAGTAACAGAGAAGCATTAAACTTCAGTCTTTAACGTGCCCTGTATTCCTCATATTTTGTGTATATTAAAAAAATTAATCATTTTTCTTTTGCATTTGAAAACCCTACAATCATTAGTTAACTCCATGTAGACTGAGACACATCTTCTCCATGCTGCTAGTTTGTGATGAAAGCATTAATATGTATCATTTCTGTTGTTTGTTCCTGTTGTTTGTATCTAACATAATGTGGTTTTGTTCAAGAAGAAAATAAAGGATTGATTTTTTAATTTTTTCTTAATGGGAAAAGGTGCTTGCAGGCCTAGATGTTTAGAATGGTAAAACTGTTTAACTTCTTGTAGATCTTTAGCTCTTTCTAATATGAAATGAATTATTCATTAGTTTAAATAGTGTGAAGTTGCAAAAAGGACAGCAGTAAGAATTCCGTGTTTGTAGGTTTATGGAGTGGAAGAAAAATATCACTAAATTCTTGCTTCTGATATTTGGGGAAAGGTTGAAAGAGATTCTTCTTTAAGATGAAATTCAAAATGCTTCAAATGGACTAGGAAGTTTTCATATCTGTATCCTTTCAAGGTCTTAAAGAGTTGAGTACGTCAACTGACTCATTTGTAGTTTGACCAAATTGGAGTAGTTACACTTTTTCTATAGGGTAAAAAGACTGCTGTTGAATTGAAAAATCTGCCCTATAAAAAGAAATACATCAAGTTAAATACTTTGCTGCTTTAACTGTGACTTTAGTACAAAGAGCATGTGCTTTCTGGTAGGCTCCACAGTCTTAATGCTGATTTGGTGGCTGGAGACTTCTGGAGCAAGCGAACTAAAGCCCCTTCCACTGCCTACTTTCCTAAGGGGTTTTGGATGGGGGAGAGGGATATATCCAGACTCATCCTAAAAGATGGAAGGGATATAGTTGAGGTGGATACACCAGCTTAGGACTTGGAAACACTAATAGATGCAGTCTCTCCTCCCTTCTTTTTATAGCACACACAAATACAGAGCTGAAAACTCTTGTTCGTTATTCTGCTCACAATTGCTGATTTGTGTAGTATTTATAAATATAATTAACTGCCTCCTGGCTTCTTTTTTGCATTAGAATTCTGCAAGAATTACCACAGATGTTGTCTTACTGGGCACAGGAGGAATAAGCTGTTTTTAATGAACAAAACTGGATTTGTAAATCATTATATACCTTGGCAATTGACAATAGATTGATAGGCATGATGGAACTCATCCAATTTCAACTGCAGTTAAAGTTATTTCTGAAATAATACTTTTACAATTTTTCCCTAAATACAGTGGAGGTTCTTTTATGTAATGCCATCATTTTTCATTAGAATTCTTCATTCTGTCACAAGTTTTAAAAGCATGTCAAGTTAACTAGCACGTGTGTTTAAAGAGAACTCTAATTACAATTAATATGGTGATAGTTTTGAAGAATAAATACCACAAAGTATTAACACTCTTCTCTATAAATTTCTCATAGATCTTGTTAAAACATGATTATGGAAGTATCCCTATCTTTAGTGTAAATAGATGTTCTCATATTGTATTCATGTTGGTCACTGTCTACAGATTTTTCTTTAGTATTGCTATTTCTTAGGAATGCAAATGTGAATGGCATGCCATTTAGCTAATTTTTGTGGTCTGCTGAATACTGCATGAAAGGACATGCAAACTTTCCTGAGCATTTCAGTAGCTTTGTTACTGCTTTTTAGTAGTTTTTTAAATAAACACTTTCGTTAAAATTGCATAATGAAATGGTTTTATTTTCCGCAACATATTACTTTGTATTGTAAGCCTAAAACTTGCTAAAATTATAATTTGTAGCACAATTAATTATCACCCTTAATATGCCTTTTTTTCTTATCCCTGTGGGGGTTTCTTTTGTGTTTTAGTGTTTGATCAATTAGATCTCGTCACATATGAAGAAGTAGTAAAACTGCCAGCATTCAAGAGGAAAACACTAGTCTTACTAGGTAATTTTGAGTTGTTGTTATGAATGTAACAGCATAGTTTTGAACACCTTCTGGTGGAAAATTTGTAATTCATTTTTGTGTTGCGGATTAGGTGCCCATGGTGTTGGAAGAAGACACATAAAAAACACACTCATCACAAAACACCCGGACAGATTTGCTTACCCCATTCCTCGTAAGTAGCAAAGTTCAATGCAGTGCAGAATTGTTTGTAGGATCCTTCTCAACATACCCATTGTAGTACTACATGCGTTCAGTCCTGCGGAAGTGAATCCCATCTTAAAGGTGGGAACTGTGATAGGACTGTGTATATTTCTTCCTTTGTTTTTTCAGAGGGAGGGGTAGTAAGTAACACCCCTCTTACATGGAATGTTTCCTAGTATTCACAAAACTTCTCATTAAGCATGCTTCTCTCTACCCCAAATGTTTGTTAATTTAGAATCAAGGCTAAAACATTTTTCATTTTTCCGTGCTGATTTTACATTTACTGTTCAGGTAAGACTGGAACAGCCATGATGTTTAAAACTGTGTATAATTTCCACGAGAAGAAATATAAACTGGATTTAGAGGAAACCTTTAATGTGTACCTTGTCTGAATGTTTTAAATTGCTTTTCACAGCCTAGCCTTGCGTATTTAGTATTGTACTAAAATAACTTCAAGTTTCCAGAGATGACAATAAGAAAAAGAAAATTGCAATTAACTTCATTGCTTATAAGTGGGTTGTTACGAAGAGCACAGGGTGTTTTCCCTTCATGACAATCTCTGTCAATACCATTTGCATACCCTACCACATGATCTCTTGGAGATGCACCCATTTTCCTCAAGCTAGGCATTCTGAAAGGGCAGCATCCGGCAGCTAACTGTCCACTCTATTCAGGCTGACTTTAGAAACACCATACATGGCTCAGAAGTTACATTGATGAGCATTATGCATTCATGTAATTTTCTTTATACCTTGTTAGTGCTTTACTTTAAAATTGCACTTAGGTGTTTTTCTATCTATAAGGGTTTTGTTGCTAAAAGGCATTTTAAGAACTTACCTGTAAACCTATTTGGAAGGGGGAAAAGGATCGGTTGGCTGCTGATTTAAGTTCCCCAGTCTTGCTCGCTAAGGAGTTAGACAACGACCAGTGCCAGCAGAAGGAAAACAGAAAGATCTAGCCCTTTTGAAAGCATGAGCCATTAGATCACCCCAGCAGCAACATGAAACTGCACTGTTTGCCACACTACTGATTATATCTAGACACTAAAATCCTGGATTAGACACTTAAGAAGTGTGGTGCCGGGAGTATGTGACGTACATTGTACCCATCTTATTCAATACAGACAAGATTATATGGGGGGATGGGAGTAGTAACCCAGCAAATATGTTCTCCATTACAAGGAACTAAAACAGAGAGTCATAAATGTTTTACATTATGCTTTTCACCCAGTCTCTCTCAAGTACTAACTGTATTGCTGTGGGGAGGTAGAAGCTGAACTAGTTATTTTCTCTTCAAATACCTACTAAAGTGGACTCACCTATACCATGACGACCATGCCTTAGACTGCCCGCATTAGGTTCCTGCTCTGTGGAAGCCCTGCAATTACTTCACTGATTATAGAAGACTAAAAACACTAGACTGCAAATCAGGATAAAATTCAGGTGCTTAAGCATCAGTATGATGTTTAGATGCCTGGTTTAGACACCACCTGATCTGCAGCCTCTCTTCAGAAAAGCAATAGATTCCTTAAACTCCTGTGTTATATCTAATAGACCTGTGTGGATGTTTCAGATTTAAGGCATTTAGGGCATTTAAAATAGCATTTTATGCTGGTGTTTAGAGACCCAAATTACTTCCTTATGTTAGTGATATAAAATATATCACATAAAATATATCACGTACACTTTGAGTATTATGGGAACCTGATCTGTCTTTCAGCTGACTCTAGGTAACTGAGATTTTTCTCTCCACCTCTCAGGGATGGATTTTACTGAATTTTCTGCATTCTTCTACAAAACTGTGATACGAGTAGGTAGCTTTTGAGATAGACCTTAACTTGGGTGTGGAGTTTTGGGGAATGCTTTATGAAGAAACTACCTGCCTACTGAAAACCTGATCATATAGGTCATGTCATGTAAACGGTAATTAATTAACAGAATTAGTAGACCATACATCTCTTACCACTTAGGTCTGCAGAAGCAGTATGTTCAAAAAGTACGTTATTGCTAAGTAGCTTTCATCTCTCTTGACCACAAGTAATCAGGCCCTCATCCGCTTTTTAGACTTACAGTTTCACACTCAGAAGAAGAAAACCTCATAAGAATTTAAATTAAAAAAGAAAATACAGAAGTGTTTTTACAAAAGAGGAAGATTTGCGTAAATTGTTAGGTTCAGTAGACCTAGGGCAGCAGTGAGTAGTATAGTGATATTATACCGTTTATGTAATCCATTGTTCTTGGATTCCTTAAAATCAAAACTATGATCTATAATATTTCTATACATCTTTTCATCTTTGAAATATGCTCATTAATCCTCAGAACATTGCTAATTAATCCTCAGAATAGTAATAGGTATAATTAAAAATAGAATCTGAGTCCAGTTTTTGGATACCTTGTTTGAAATTACGATCAGGTTGTTGAAAGATAAGGGATTAGATTGGGAAGAGATACGGTGTTTCAGATATGTCACCAGCCTAAATGTGATAGTGAAAAAATATGAGAGTAAATCAGTTTGTGAGGGAATACTAGAAGAAAGAGAAGCAAGTGGATATCAGCGCGCCTATGTGGAAATGAGGAGCAGATGGCCTACAGAATCACAGAATGGTTGAGATCCCTACCTCTGGAGGTCATCTGGTCCAACCTCCCAGCTCAGGCAGTGCCACTTAGAACCAGTTGCCCAGGACCATGTCCAGGTGGCTTTTGAGTGTCTCCAGGGATGGAGGCTCTACCACCTCTCTGGGCTGTCTGTGCCAGTGCTCAGTCACCCTCACTGTGAAAAAGTGTTTCCTGGTGTTCAGACAGAAGTTCCTGTGTTTCACTGTGTGCCCATTGCCTCTCATCCTGTCACTGAGCACCACTGAAAAGAGACTGTCTCCATCTTCTTTACACCTTCACTTTAGATATTTGTACTCATTGATGAGGCCCCCCCTGAACCTTCTCTTCTCAAGGCTGAACAGTCCCAGCTCGCTCAGCCTTTCCTCGTAGGAGAGATGCTCCAATCCCTTCCAGTGCCCCTTCACTGGACTTTCTCCAGCATGTCTGTGTCTCTCTTGTACTGGGGAACCCAGAACTGGACACAGCACTCCAGGTGTGGCCTCACCAGTGATGAGTATGGGGGAAGAATCACCTCCACCTGCTGCCAATACTTTGTCTAATGCAGCCAAGGATACCATTAGCCCTTTCTTTGCAGCAAGGACACATCACTGGCTCATGTTCAACTGAGTGTCTACCGTGACCCCCCACAGGGTCTTTTCTGGAGAGCTGTTTTCCAACTGGTCAGTCTCCAGCAGGTACTGGTGCATGGGGTTGTTCCTCCCCTGGTATAGGACTTGGCACTTCCCCTTGTTGAACTTCATGAGGTTCCTGTCAGCCTGTTTCTCCAGCCTGTCAAGATCCCTCTGAAAGGCAACGCGACCCTCTGGTGTATTAGCTACTGCTCCCAGTTTTGTATCATTGGCGTCCTTGCTGAGGGTACACTGCCCCATCATCCAGATCATTAATAGAGATGTTGAACAGGATTGGGCCCAGTACTGGCCCCCAGGGTAAAATGGGGATGTTAATTGAATTGTTTAGAAGCTGTAAAAACTGTGAGATCTGGCCTTGGTTTGTTGTTGAAAGCAGCTGATAGAGTCTTACAGTCTTGACCAGGTAAAGGTTATTTATGACCTTCTGTTCTTCCTTTCTTACCGTTTGATTTTTACCTTTTCCACACCCCTTCATCTCCTGCTTTTCCCAACACATGTCCCCCAGACTCCTGCTTTTCCTAGCCTCTGTCATTCTGCCTACCCTGAGCTCATACTTCATTGTTCTGTATGTGATGTGACGGGTCATCATTCAGTGTATAAGTATTGATAAACCAAACAGAAAGCCACATATAAGCTTAATATTGCTTTTGTACTAAAAATATTTTGTATCTTGTATTTTCAGACACAACCCGACCTCCAAAGAAAGATGAAGAAAATGGGAAAAATTACTACTTCGTATCACATGACCAAATGATGCAAGATATATCAAACAATGAATATTTGGAATATGGCAGCCATGAGGATGCAATGTATGGAACAAAACTGGAAACAATACGAAAGATCCATGAGCAGGGACTAATTGCAATACTTGATGTAGAACCTCAGGTAAATAATTAGAAGTATATGAAAAACTCATCACAAATTCTTATTTTACTGAGCTATATTTATTTTTATTGATTGCACACTAGATAAGTAATGCATACAATCTGGAACAAAAGTCCCTGGGACATCAAGGTATAAATCTGTGAAGAAGAATTCTGGTAATGATCTGATTAGAAGAACATACAGCAGAAATAAATTCATTGTTTAGCTTGGTATGCAACTGGCCACCCGGGCACACTGCTGGCTCATGTTCAGCCGGCTGTCGACCAGCACCCCCACGTCCTTTTCCACTGGGCAGCTCTCCAGCTTTCTCTCAAGAAACACTAATAGTTTGTTCATTCATTATACAAAATCTTCAGTGAAAAATTCTGATACATTTACTTTGAAAGGTAGTCATGAGTTTCAATTCACAGGGATGTATCTATATGTTTTGTTAAGTGGAACAACATGAATAAGGACAAACGTGATGCTTATATTATTCTAGCCGATTGAAGTAAATGGGAGGAAAAACAAACCAAATTTGTGACTGGTGTTGTCTATTTAAATTTGCTGCCTTCTTTCTTCTTTGTGAATGGATTCAAGAAGTTCAAATTCTTTAAGAATTTCATAACAGAAATAAGATACCTAACTAATGTAGGACAGTATGCTGGTGTGGTGCTATGCTGAAAAATACAATCCCGCATGTAACAGTTTTCAGGGAGAGCGGCGTTTATAGTTAGTTCAAATGGAGCAGCTGTTGAAAGCAAACTCTCTTGATAAGCCTGTTCAACTTGGATTATTCAGAAGCATTACAATTCTCAGAACCCATTTTGGTCTTGATTAGAATATATTTACATTTGGTAACAGCCGCCTTTGCTGCGCTTCCTCCAGCATGTGCCTAGCAACCAGCTTCCTCATGCATCCATCTCAGGTCATTAAGGCCAGCCTGTCTCTGGACTTATTCCTAGTTATCTTACACTGCTTGCCTGTTTTCCCTCGGGTACCCTTAGTTATGTGAGTCTTCTTGACCTTCACATATGGGGTTTATCTCTTATTTGAAGAAGGTTGGCATAGATGATACGTATCGATGTGTTTCAAGCAGTAGAGATGAAAATCTCTTTAGCTTGGGAAAAGGTTGGATTGGGTTTTTTGTTTGTTTTGTGGTTTGGGGTTTTTTTGTAAACTTTGGGGAAGACAGGAAGTGGAAGGAGCAAAAAAAGACTGACCTTTAGTAGTCTTACTTTCTCTTGTCCATCCATTAGAGTTCAGCTGATGTATGTTTACTTGCGGTCCTGCACTTCAGCCTAGTTTGGATCTGTACCAAAGTTTCAGTTATGGCAGCTCTGTCACTGAGTACGTTATGACTAAGTCAACTTTTTAATGAGAACTCTTTTCTTTTGCGTAGTTCAGGGGATTGGTGCTGCATTTACTGTATTAGTGCTATGCTCACTTTTTAAAAACCTCACTATACTTACTTTTTTAAAACTTCAAAGCTCTCACATCACATTTTCACTTGTAATAAAATAAAAGTGTTGGTAGATAGAAAAAGTCAGATAAAAATTATATTATAATCAATATTTATTCTAAAATACAGTTGGCTCTTTTCCTTATTTATGGCATGACTGAATTTTTTTACCTGGCATTAATAATTCAGTTTAAATGCAGACAGAGTTCTGCACCCTTTGAGACTGTATGGGAAGAGCCTCTGAAAAAGCTGACGTTTTTATTGTCTTGAAAACTCACTTTAATTAGGGATAAATATACGTTATGACCACCAAAAATGTAAAATAATATGAAAAGTTAAATGGATGTCTTACTAAGGTCTTGACTCCAGATCAGTTAAAAACAAATGCCAGCATTGGTAAATCATGATTTTGTATCTTTTGCTTGTGTGACTAACCTTATTTCACATTGGGGGGGATTGCTGGGGGATTCTGCTAAAGTATCTGATTTTTTTTTTTTTTTTTTTTTTTTATCTAGGCATTGAAGGTCCTGAGAACTGCAGAGTTTGCTCCTTTTGTTGTTTTTATTGCTGCACCTACGATTACCCCAGGCATTAATGAGGTATGGCGTGTTGCAATCTAATGTCCTATCAGAGACAGACTTAAGGATGAGATTAAAATATGCAGATAAGACTCTCTAATTGTTTCTTTGTCTGTAAATGGAGAGACAGACAGTTGCTGGTAGCATTATTAAGTTGATTGAGATGTATTTATCATTTATTAACTGATTTTTGTAATTCAAAATATGAACTTCAAGTTGAAGGATCCACATGATGTGTTCTAAGAATACATATTCTTTTATTTCATTCCCTGCCCTAGCTCAAAGATCCATTTCCAAATCATTGACAAATCATTAGCCCAAATCAATCAATTCTGAGTTGCAATGCTAGCACTAGATTACAGCTGGCCCGCACTGAAGAAATGGGTGTGTGTGACTGTGCTGTTATCCCACCTGCATCTTTTAGTATTTTTTCTATACAGCAAATATATAGCAGAAATGGGCTTGTTAATTTCGAAGACTGTTCTCTAAGAATTGGAAGCTTTGACCAAAGGGGTAATTGCTGAGTCCTGAATTTCCTACTTAGTTTTTATAGTGTATCATCTGCTCTGCAGATTGCTTTTGATTTCAAAGATGATATCAAGCAATTCTGGATTTAGTTCACAACAGGGCAAATAGTATTTATACAAACATTTTATCTGCTCAGTCTTTTTTAAACCATGATAATTAAGGTATTTAATCAATTCGATATGACCATGAATCTGTTCCAAATCTCCTAGATGTCTCCTTGATCACACAAAAATAAAGTCAGAAGCCCTGTCTCTACAACCTGTTTCTCTAGAAATTTAACTACAATATTATAAGTATGAAACTATGACACCACTGCAGCGGCTTGCAGGAAAATAAGGAACAAGACAAACACATTTAAATGCAAATACCCTGAATGATTATTAAAATAGCGAGTGGAGAGTGAAAAGCATCGGCCTTGAGCTGCGATTTTACTGGCAGCTGAGGCTTCCACTAGTTCACTGTTGCTGAAGGGCGCGATTCTCTCTAACTTGCTTCTGGGACATACGCTGCCTGTCTGCACTGGCCATGGCACTTACCAGATCCTTCAGTGTTACGTAGCTCTAGGTTGGATTTTTGTCCCTTTTCAAGCAGCTCACAAAGGCTCTGACAAGCACCTCTGCCAAAACAAGCAGTGAAAGCTTATAGCCAGGAAGAGCGATGGGAGGGGGGAGGAAGCATGTTTTAACTTTCACAGCAGTAAGTTATGTCATTAAACTGTGTCTTAACGGACCCATACCCTAACTGGCGAATGTCACGAGCGTACAGACGAAGATCCCTCAGAACATCACAATCTGCGATGTTAGTAAAGTGAGAGTTTGTCTAACTGCTTGTGTTGGCGTGCGCTATAAATCAGTACGATCTTGAGAAAATACTAAAATTTTGTATTCTACGCTGAATTCGCCTTTGTGCAGGCAAATGGCATGGCATCACTTAAAAAACAGTTAGAATCAATCTTAGGATGTGTCAGGCAAGCATTGCGCTCACAGCAGTGCTCAGGCAGCTGGGTACTCTGTGGGGTTGTGAATTGCCTGGGTTTGTTGCCTCTACCTGTGTCTCAGCTCCCAAACAGCCGTCCTTGGCCTCACTCGTCTGCCAGTGATACTCAAGTTTTAATTTTCCAGCTGTAGGATATAATACAGAGACATTTGGGACAGCTCATCTGAGAGAGAAAATGTTTTGCGCGGAACACTGGGAAGAGGACAGAAATGTACCTTTTACAGTAGTGGTGGGGAAATATTTGTTCATGCCAGAGAAAGATTAGTAGAAGTCAAGTATTGTGTTCTAAATATTTGCATTAACTCTGTAAGACTGTGTCTTTATTTTAAGTTCCTGTGACTAAAATCTCTGTGCACGCTCAGGCACATGAATTGCTGAACTGGAGCCGCATGTATAAAGCATGCTAATATGTGAAGCCATTAAACTTAAGGAAAGGGGGGGCCAGGAAACGGTAATAGCAACAGACCTTAGCCAAATACAGGATCCTATTTTCCAAGGTTTACTGGGCTGCACGAAGGGAGATAAGCAAATTGTGCCTGTGTATTAGCAGCCTGCAAGGCAGCGAAGGAGGGTGGAGAGTGCGTGTCTCATGTTTCCCATTCATGCTTCCTTTTTGAAAGGTTCATTTGCATAATGAGTATCCCTTTCTGTTTATCCTCATATCCTCCTTTGTTTATTTTACTTATGCTTTTTGAGAACACCTCTGTAAATGACTGTCCTTTTTTCCCCTTTTATGTTTTCTTAAATTTCACCTTTGCTTTTCTTTTCATTTTCCTGCACTCGTACTAATTGTACATAGCTGCCAAAATGGTGCAGAAAATTGCCTGTAAGTACCAGCTAGGGGCTGACAAGGTAGTCCTGGTTATTTCAGTAGTTTTAGAACGTAGATATGCTCATTCCCATTCAACATTACTTTCGCCATTGGAATAAAAATTTAATGTAATAATGACTTCAGATATCTGCGTTAAAATTACCTGCTAGTTAAAAGAACCTTGAGAGTAAAATTTCTACCCTCACAGCTGCGCATCTGAACTTTGTGGTAAAATCAGTGCAGATGCCTCTGTCTTGAGACACTTTATCATAGAACACACAAAATATCTCAATAACCAAGGACCACACAGCAAGAGTTAGGAGACAAAGTATTAGGCTTTCCAACTGAATGTAGCAGTGCACTATGAGCAATTCTGCAAAGCACAAAACAAATTTAAATCATATAGGAAATCTCCCAGAGTGTACCCACCCGTCTATTCACAAAGGAAACTTAAATCATATTATCGCTGTGCTGAAACGGAAAGAGGAGGGAGCATATCAGCAAACATTGGAGTGGTTCCTCCTTCCTCCAGCTGTTTTCTACCTCCCATTGCCCAAACAGCAGCAAAGAGGAGTTGACAGGCTCCACTTCTTTGATCTAAATCTTTATTAGGCCATGTGTAAATCTTTATGGAGCCAAATTCTTCTGAAATCTAGCTACACTTCCTCCCTTCCTATAGCCAAAGAATAAAAAGAGTTTTTCTGAAGAAGTTTGCAGTCCACCAGCTGTTTAAACTGAGGAGAATTTCTTTCTGTTGGAGCAAAATTGGCAAAGGCCTGATGTTGTGTTTATATGTTGTTCGCAAGCTTAGTAGGGAATGTTAGTAATTTGTTAGGCTGTGCTTTGCCTGTCACAAGAGGCAGCTATTGTCCTATGTAAGTTAAGGCCAAAAAAAACCAGCCCTCGGAGACTGAAGATACCACTGGTGGCCATTACGCACAGGGAGAGATTTTGTGGATAAAAGCCATGTTTCACTCCTTTCTGTCCCAGCTATGGAGAAGAAGGAGAGAAGACTAGGAAGGTGAACCAAATTCTAGCCATAGGAAAGAAAAGTCTGTTCCAATAATGGGGACACTCCAAGTAGACCCGCATAAAATGCCTATTACATGAGAGCTGAGGGAAGACGACAGATGTTCTGCTCCCAGATGTGAAATTATTGAAGTTGTGGCCATTCATTTATCTGTCTTCAGCTATCTGAATGTTTTGATAATTATCTTCTTTCTTGACACTATTAAGAGCACAACTGCAGAAGAATATTGTTCTTGGAGAATAATCTGGGGTGTTCACTATTCAAGATTTAATTAAGAAACTTGACAGAAACTGAGAGGAAAAATTTTGAGGACGTGTTAGCTTCAAAGATTAATTTTGGCATTCAAGTCTTACAGACAGAGGAAACGCTTATCCAAGTCTGACAAGCTTTTGAATTTGCAAATACTCTATCACAAACACAGGTGAAATTTGGCCCCAGAATAAAACCAAGAACTTGTAATCTCCTTTATTTCTGCAGAATTTGAGAAAGTTTGAACCCATTTGAAGATTGTTGCAATGGCCTATCCCAAACTTATTACTGCCCCTAAAAGTATGTGAAAGAAATAATGTTTTACATTTCCAACAGGCGAGGAAATTTAGATATTCTAAAATATAACCCACTTCGATCCCAATAAAGTTGGATCTAGGAGCAGCTAAGTCAGGGGAAAAAAATTAATGAGGTTTTGAAACTCTAGGTTTTGTGACATCTTTGTGTACAAGGCAAATATTAATATTCATTCTTTACCTACCAGCTGTTTGGGTTTTTTTAAATGAGGTAGCTGTAAGTCTTTCAGATTTTCATGCTGTCAGTCACAGAACGATAGATGCTTTTGTGAGAAAAGTTCATTCACATACTTGTAGTATGTGTAGTATGTAGAAAGATGACACTGATGGGGAATCTGAATAGCAGTTTAAAAGCTACATATGACTTAACTGTTCTAAGGCTTCATGGGGGTTTTTCAGTGATAGCCTTGTGCTATGAGACTGAAACTCTTTTAAAGGTGCAATGTGATTTTGCTAAGTCTGGCTTTAAATGTAAAATTAATCTTAGCTAGGTATGTTTAAAGCACTGAAAATATTCTGCTTGACAAGTATGATTTTTTTTTTTTTTTCCCCTCTGTAGGTCAATTTAAACAGAAAAGTTTAGATCCTCAGGTGATACAAGTTGATGTATCTTTTGGAATCTCTGAAAAGTTGTCAGATTACCTAACTAGGTTTTTGGCTTAAAGATACTAGGCCATATGAAATCTTCCACAAACATATTTAATATTAGTATTGATCCATATTGTTCAATTTGATAATAGCATAAATTAAATTTGCATGCGCTCGTATCTTCTACAGAAGTCCCAGGCATCGCTGGCGATGCATAATGGGTCCGTACAAGGAGCATCCCCTGTAGAGAAGCACATGTGAGAAGTATTTGTCTGACTTTCTTTGAATGAAATTTGTAGTAGTTATTATCCAAGTGAGGGTGACGTTCCCCGCCCCCCCCATTTGGGGCTGCAGCTGCAGGAGGGAAGCAGAACTGTAACTTCGGGACAAAACTTCTCCTCCAGAAGTGGCTGGTTTCGTAGCTACGGGGAAAGAGAACTGTCTCAGCGCAGGTTGCTCCCTTCAGAGGACCTGAAAGCCACTGTTCCACAAATACTTGTCACCGTAATTACAAATACTTGGGAAGTTTAAACAGCAAAAAGGGCAGGGTTTCGTATTAGGTAGATAAAAATCCGTTCCCGGAATAGTTTCTTGTGAAAACAGCTATAGGCACTGTGTCTGTACTTCCTGCAGGCTAAAACTCTGTTATAATAAATTGATTGATCAAGTAGGGTGACCCTATAGATACTACAGAGCAGCAGGAAAAAAATACCGTTCATATTTAATTTTGCCCCATATCCACCCCAAACTTGTGGGGCAGGAAGGACTTGATTACTTTCTTGTGGCTATTTCAAGGTTCCTGAAAGCCGCAATTTTTTTATTTTATTTTATTTTATTTTTTTTAATTTCTAAGGGAATCTGCAGGAAGAGAATTCAAATTTATAATTGCTGCAGGGCCCTAGAAAGACGCCATTTGCAATCCCGCGCTCTCCGAAGGGCAGACCGCACTAACAGAGCCCATCGCCGTAGCGTTGCGGCTGCCCAGAGGCCGGTCCCACGAAGTAGGATGCACTTGTTTCTGGAAGGGGGCTGGCGGAAAGCCACGGAGGTCACCGGTCTGCTGTCGCTGGCCCTTCCTGAGCGCGGGCGGCGTGCTCCGTCTTCAGGGTCTCGCGCTGAGAGGTGCCAGGCATGGCACGCTCAGAGATAGGAACCAGAGAATAACGCGGAGTGAGAACTTCCGTATCAGTAAATGATTATTAAAGGAAGTAGACCCAGAAGACTAATGTTGAACGGTGAAGCATTACCAAAACTGGGAACGGCTGATCCCTGGCAATATACCTTCTCCTGTTTCTCGTGTTCTTACCCGGACATAGGTCTAATAGTTCATATTTGTGCACTTCGTATGTTCTATTCATGTATGGTCTCTGTTGCTCCGTGTCTGTGCTGCTTCTCTAAGCTTCCATCCTCTGCCTTGCTTTTTTAATTGTAGACTTGTGCTTTGTCTCAAGTAACGTCAGTAACTGAGTGCTTCAAGAGAGAAATTGTGCCAGTTCTCCCGTGTGATTTCCATAGATGTAGGCGGGGGACCTAAACCACCCAGGCCTCCCTAAGGCTTTTTTGCCCGTTTCCTTCTCCGTAAGCAAGAGTTAGAAAGCCGTTGTAGAAGAGTACGAAAGGATCCAATGTCTCTCTCTCCCATTTTCTTTTCTGACCGCCGAACAGGATGAATCTCTTCAGCGCCTGCAGAAGGAGTCAGAAATCCTACAGAGAACATATGCACACTACTTTGACCTAACAATTATCAACAACGAAATTGATGAAACTATCAGGCACCTGGAGGAAGCCATCGAGCTTGTGTGTACAGCCTCACAGTGGGTCCCGGTCTCCTGGGTCTACTAGAGCGGTCATGAGAGAATTGAGGGGGGGGGGGAAATAAATCTGTCATTACTGGGAACCACCTCATACATGGAAAACCTCTTTGTTATTGACCTTGTGTCAACAGGTCTTGGCCCCTAGAGACTACCTAGATGTAGTGTGACCTAAATTTATAATTATTGTCATGTCCAAATAGATAGGAGGAGGGGGGAAAACAAATTAAACACTAATTTAAAGAGACAGTATCTTTTTTTTTTAATCATTTCTCCTAAACTTTAATAAAATGTATCTTTAAATATATGTATTATTCAGTCCTTTGGAATGTTATATTTTTGGAAATCATAGCTTTTTATTTCAAGGGCCCCTAAAAACTGCACAAAATAGATGCTGCTTTCTATAATCTATTTTAATAGTAATAATAATATGATTCTGTTACCTTAACTTGGGGGTGGAACACTACATTCTTTTTAGAGTCTGATTTTATGGATTGGAATACTTTGCTTTCCTTTATTTATTTGAAATAATTAGCCTAGTGGTTACGAAACAAATTCATGAATTTTAAAGGCCTTTCTTTGCTTTTTTTTCCCCCTAGGATAGTATTTTTGAGTACTTTTGAGTAACATCCAGATAATGTGATACTGTCTCTTTGAAGAACTCTGTAAAACTTTTAGAAATTTGAAATTGGGTCTTGACTCTTAATGCATGTGGACAGTCGCAAGCGTTCATGCCGTTGGTGTATCTGTGTTGAAAAAACCTGTAATCTACAGCAAAGTACATTCCGTTCATGGGAACACGTACCCAAGGGAATAAAGTAAAATATTATTCTGACTAAGTTGTAAACCTATGCACATCCCTTGCATTTTGGGCAACTTTATAAAAAAAAAACAAACAAACTGATTTTTATTAATAATAATCATGTAGTGAAATGTGTTTGTAATTTTGTCTCAATTTAATTTGTTGTAAGGTGGGAGGGGGCAATTACTGGTTTCACCATTTCAGATCTGTGTTGTCTGAGAGTATTAACGTTTTAATTAAGTTTAAGCAAAGAAATGCTGATTTTTAATATGTATGTAATTGTTAAAAAATGCACACATTTTAAAAAAAAAATACTGTGCAATGAAGAAACCAGTTTAGGCATTGCGATAAACTGACTATTCCAAAAGACTCATCTGCAACAGCCCTGTAAATTCCTTTAAAAATGGTAATTGACTCTACAGTCTGACCAATTTTTTTTTTATTTTAAATATACTTCCTTTTATGTGTTCAACAATTAAATGCTTTTGGGTCCTTCATTTCATTGCAGGGAGTTTCAAGAGCAAATCAGTGACTCTTGCAGTGAGAAAGGGTTTCTTAAAGTCTTTTAAGGGAAGGCCCTGGTAGGGGCACAGCCTGCAGTCCGTGCCAGGGGCTCTGCTCCGCCTGCATGAGCACAAGTTCAACTAATTTACAATTAGAGCCCAGCCAAGTCAGAAAATATAACCATGTGCTGACCTGATGTTTTGTTTCCCTTCTCCATGCTCTCGCTGGCCCAGATGGTTTGCATTTTTTTCTGAAAACGGTTAACAGAAGCAAGCATTGCCACCAAGAGGTGTTCCTTAAAATGATTTATCTTAAAAGCTTGGTTGGCTGTGCTGTTGTATAGTATGAAGTTCAGTGTTTATATGAAAATGGTACAGTGTGCTCGAAGGATTTATCCTACAGTTGAGCTGTCAGCTGTAACCGATCTGTGGGCTGTTCCGGTTGTTTGGGACCACTGCACGTGTAATCGGAAAAGGTTCTCACGGTTGAGCCTTTATCACAGGGGTAATTATCATAACGTGCACAGGCTGCTAATTTCCTCCTACCTACTCCTACTGCAGGTCAGGTGGCCAAAACCTCTGTTCTTCTAAAATCCTTAGGTGAAATCGGGCTCCAGCTAGGCGTCCCAGCCAGCCAGCTCAGGCAAGGTGTTCGTTTTGCGCAGCGTTCCCAGCACAGCTTGCAGCCTGCAGCGCGGACGGGAACTTGATCCGTCGCTTTACCCCACCCGCTGAACCCTCTCACGCTACAGCTGGCATCACCGTTCTGCGACTGCGTCCCAAAACAAGTACCGGAACCGAGTCCCTTGAGTTTGTAGTTTGTGGAGTGTTGGAAACTTGCCGATGAGAAACCGTGTTTTACTCGCAAGCCAGCGAGTAGGAGGGAACCTACTGGAGTAATAGAATTTAGCCCCTGTAAAAGGGGTAGGTACAAACTGTGAACTATTTAATGAGTAAGAGGTAATTTTTCAAGTGGCCGTACCGTGTCATTTTACTGCTGGATGAACCTTAGCGGGTGTTCCTGTAGATCAGCTGTTGCAAGGGTAGTATTACACACTAGCTGAGCTCATTGAAGCGACAGGTTCATTCACTCTCAAAACTACCTCTTTTCCCAGTAAAGCACAAAGATGAGAAGACCTACTGAAAATCAAGCAGAGGAGTGTTTCTGATGTTAGAAATACAAACTTCTTCTCTGGTAAGCATTGCTATCTGACTTCAGTGGCACATTCTTCATCTCAAATGTTTATAGCATTAAACAGGTAAAGTAATTTTGGTAATTTGGGTATAGTCCACCATAAGCGTTGCGACTACACATTTTGGACTCTGTTAATGTGAATTTCTTGGAGCTTCTGTGTATTCAGCCTGTAAGGAAAGAAAACTCATGAGCACTCAAGGGTGCTTCTGCCTTACGCAGGTGACAATAAGTAGTGATTTCATGTAACTAATATGCTTTTCTTCTCTTAAGTGGAGCTGCCATTCAGTTAATATTACATAGTAGAAAGACTAAACTGGACAGCGTTGTTTCTTTTATTCTCACTGTATAGCCTTTTATCAAGAGACAAAAACTGTAAAGCACATCAGTCCTGCCTCCTCTCTACCGCAGACTTTTTTCCTTGTAGGAACCTTCAGTAGCAAAAGATTAACTTGGAACTCCCCTAGGCTTTAAGTACAGCTGAACCACGCAGCCCAGTGAGCTCCGTCAGCCGGTTTCAGCACAGTCCCAGGAAGCACAGAGCAAGCCCAGGACTCCTCAGTCTGCCCGATCCACGCCTCCCCTGCCTCCTGCCCTGCCCGAACCCTTCTGATGCCTCTCTGTTATTTGCATGGTACGTAGAGGGCAAAAGGCTGCCATAAATTCAGCTGGAAGTTTCACCCGCGTAGGGAAGACTCATGCAGGTGCGGCACTAATGTTACGATTTTTTTTTTTTTTTTTTTTCAATCTTCAAGTGGAGAAGGGTCCTCCTAGTGCTGTAAATATCACTGCATTATTTAGAGCGCCTCTTGGACTTCTCTAAATTTATGCTGAGTGTGACCTCAGAAGCAGCCCTGGGATTGGGAAGAAAAAAATATTTCTGTTTGCCCCTTTTATACTTTATTTTTGTACAGGGGGCTCATAGACTTGTAAAGAAAACCTGATCTTATCAGTATGCTGCCTCTCAATCTGACTGATGCCTGTGATTTCAAGGTGTTAAGTTGGTCCAATAAATGTTCATTAACCTCTGCTTCCATTTATTTAATAAAAGTACAGTAGGTTATTCAATGTCTAAGAGTGGTAAGATTATTGCTTTGAAACGGTAACCTAGTTCAGACAATCCTGGACACTGTCACGCAACCCATAGCATGCAACTCTTTAAAATCAGAGGGACATTTCTGATCTTATCACCAAAACTTAATTCCTCCATATATTATAGCATTGGTTTTCTTTTCCTTTTGATTTGGGTCAGGAGAGATGCCCCACTAGGCTCCAAGTGAAAATATCGCTGCCTACTTCAGAAACTTCATTAGCAAAGTTACTTAGTTGGTTCATCATCTGTTTTTATATGCTAAATCGACAGAGTAGGAGCTAAAGCAGACACCACAAAAAGTCTGCTTGCTTTATGTAAAGCATATTAATTTTCTTAATCACCCTGTCTTTCAGACTAGTTTCTTCACTACTTTTAATGAGCTAAGAGATACCCGTAACTCTTACCAAGGAGACGGCTGCACATTATGTCAAATAGTCACATATAAATTAAAAGAGCTGCACAACAGGAAATATATCATAGACAAGCAGGGCAGACGTAACTTCTGAATGATGAGTGCCTTGGGTGCTTACCATGAGGCTGAGTACACAAGCTGGAGTTAGAGGAGAGTGTATTTTTTTCCAATGCTACACAAAAAAATACAAAGCCAGCTCCAACATTTAAATGTTTACCATGTGGGTTTTTTCACTTGCTGATACACACAGTTAGTGCACTTACAGTAATTTCTACTTTCTTCCCCTTAAGTGATTTTTAGCAGTCTTCTGCTCCAATCCTGTGAAAGCTGGACTGGAGCAAGTACGGAAGCTTTTTGACTTTTGATTTACAGGAAAGACGTGGACCTGTTGGAGCAGGTCCAGAGGAGGCCACAGAAATGATCTGCTGTGAGGACAGGCTGAGAGAATTGGGGTTGTTCAGCCTGGAGAAGAGAAGGCTCTGGGGAGACCTTCTTGCAGCCTTCCAGTACTTAAAGGAGGCTCGTAAGAAAGATGGGGACAGACTTTTTAGCAGGCCCTGTAGCAATAGGACAAGGGGTAACGGTTTTAAACTAAAAGAGGGGAGATTCAGACTAGATCTAGGGAAGAAATTTTTCCCGATGAGGGTGGTGAAACACTGGCACAGGTTGCCCAGAGAGGTGGTAGATGCCCCATCCCTGACAATGTTCCAGGTCAGGTTGGACGGGGCTCTGAGCAACCTGATCTGGTTGAAAATGTCCCTGCTTATTGCAGGGGGGTTGGACCAGATGGCCTTAAAGGTCCCTTCCAACCCAAACTGTTCTTTTTTCTATTCTATGATTTGGGCTCAAAGGCTTTTAAAGCCTCTATTCCAGACCTGTACATTACAGAAATAATTAATTCTTACCTCAGAAATATGTTTCCCACAGCTGTAATCTCCGTTAAGATTTTAGACAGCTAGAAAGTTGATTGCTTTTCATATGTCTTAACCTTTTCTTTTTAAGAAAAAATAAAGGGGAGGAAGGGGTGTATGCACGTCCAAGCATTCTGCTGTATCGCTTCTTAGCAACTGGGAAGGTTAGTAACAAGCAAATTAAATTTGGCCACATCTCTACCATATATTCTTAGGATTAATATATAACTTGAGCTTTATTTTGTGTTGTGGAGGATAGCTGAACTAGTAGCGTACTCCACGCTGTATCCCTGAAAGAGTTCATGTTGAGTATTAGCAAAGTAATAGCACGTTTTCCCTTATCAGCAGCCATAGCTAATTTTTCTATTTGCATAAAGGAAATACCCATGGGGAAGTGAGGCATTTGCTTTTTTTTAAGTGTAACTCATCTTGAAGCTGAAACAGGAGTCTCTTTTTCTCCATTGCCAACCATTCAGATGGAGTCTTTGCCTTCACTGCTTTTCACAAAATGGTCATGGTGGTGGGGCAAGTGCTGAAAACATCAGGGGTATCATGCTGAATGTCACAGTTAACGAACAAGGGATGATATCTAAAGCATGGACAGGCTTTTAAAAGAGAGATGCAGCAGAGTAGGGGGAACTCCGTGATGTCAACCCATGCCCAGATCTGCTATGGAACTAATTCATTGAACGTGTGAAAAGAAATTTGAATCGATACAAAACTAGCAGAATTGTCTTACACTTGGGTCCATCTTTATGTAACCGTGGGGAGGGGGAACGGGTGGCATCACACTCGGAAACCTGATTTTAAGGTACGCTTTCCTAGCAGTTGGCAAACACGTCTTACCCCTCTGTGCTACTTGGTATCCTTATTACAAAAGATCTTTGAAGATTCATCTCCATGTTATCCAGAGAAAATTGAGGAGAGAGAGATTGCTGAATAGTTTTGCAGAGTATTTTATGTTAATCAACAGTAAATATTACACGTTACAACAATGTTACAGCACATAATACTGAATGCTGAAGAATCATTCCCAGGCTTACACAGAAATTAAGTTTTTAAACTCAGTCCTTTTTCACTAAATTCAACAATTCAGATGTCTAAGCATCTCCTTACTCTGCTTTACGCCTGTTTCTGTTTACTAGGATGGATGTAACAAAAGCAACAGCTCTGTGTCAAAAGCATAGCTCAGTAAAGATTTATGAAGTTACCCAGTAGGTGAAAGAAGATAAATTCCACAGAGTTATTTCCT